>NW_023661910.1:0-12500 GCF_015228065.2 Penaeus monodon | reverse complement strand
AATCCAATCTCCTTTCCCCGGGGTTTAATAGCCAACATTTTAATCTTTTTTTATTTATCGTTATTTATTATATGTATTTATTTAGTGAAACACGTACCTATCAGCCAAAGTGCACGGGTATTTTAATTTTTCATTTAATTTTATCCACTGCCTACATTGATATTCAAGTTTAAACGTAGAGTTTAATTTCAAATACAAGAAAAAATTCAGATTCTGAAAGCATTGTAGGGGATTTTAAAAATGTACCCAAATTTACGTGGTGGTAATCCCTTTTAGTGTGAGTAACATAGGACCCCCAGCAGCCCAAAGATTAATGCTGCTGAAAAGAAGGTTTATCATGTTTTAAAATACCAAGTTTGACAAAATTTTCAACGATTAAACCCAGAGAGAAAAATGCATATCAAAAGAAATTTTACTCAAGCAAGAAAGAAAGACTTTCAATTTTTTTACTTACGAACCCATGTTGTCTGTGCAAAAAAGGATACAAAAATAGTAATAACAATCTGAAAAACGATGTTCTTTTTCAGTTTTTTTCCCTTGCACCACAAAAAAAAAAGGGAATACAATTACCCAGGCAAAATACTGGTTCAGGGAGGAACAGACCCATTATCGACTCGACTCTTGCATAGATAGATAGTCCTACGGGAAATTTCTTTAAAAAGTAAAAGGACATTGGTCGTTGGGGGCTTTTCCCCCCCCTTTGCCCCCCCTTCCCCCAAAACCCTTCTATATTACGCCCCCCCCTTCCTCTTTTTCCTCCTTCCCCCCAAATTTCCTATATTCATCCCCCTGCCCCAGCCTTTTTGCTACCTTTTTCCCCCCCTTTCCCTTTTAAATCTTTCCCCTTTTTTCTAAGCCCCCTCCCTTTTTACTCCCTTTTCCCCATCCCCCCTTTTCCCACTTTTTTTCCTTCCCCTCCCCCCTTTTCTCTTTAAATGCACCCCTCCTTTTAAACTCCTCCCCTTTTTTTCCTTTTCCCCCTTTTTTCGTTAAGCGAAGTCCCTTTCTTCTCCTTCCCCTACCTTTCCCTTTTAAAATTTTTCCCCCGAAAAAAATTTAAGAGGCAGAGGAAAGTGTAACAAACGGATAGACACAAGCAGTATAGTAGATAGTATTATTTATTTAATACATTAGTGATAATGATAAAAATGATAATTATAAATTTTAAATTTTAAAAAATAATAATGCTATTTATAAATGATGATAATAATAATAATCATAAAACCTAATGATAATGACAAATGAGATAATGATAAAATCCTTTTTAATAAAAGTAAAATGATAATGAAAAAGATGCCTATGTGTGCTTTATCTTTTAAAGTTTAGTTGTCAATAATTCACTTTTTTTACATCAAACTGAATCGACTTTGGGAAATTTTCAGTCACATGAAAAACCCAATTTTGAAATGGAATTTTAGGCGTAACGAGATCAACTGACGACGGATGAAAATTAAAATCCACAGAAGTTCTAAGAAAGCGGCATCAAGCATAATGTAATAACGAACGGATGGACGGAGAACTTCAAGTCACAAACACTGTAACAAATTTTGGGTGGGGCTTCTGCGATGGGGATGTGAAGCGATGTGTGGGGCGCAGATAGTGTTGGGCTTGCATGCCTTTCGCTTGCACTGGGGGGATCTTTGGGGCGCAGGAGGGCCCCGAGGGAGCTTGGCCCACCGGGTGTGGGCACGCCCCGGCCCAAACCAAATCCCGCCCCTTGCCCCCCTGGGTTTAAAGGGGCTTGGGGGAGGGGGCTTTTCCCGTCCTCCTCCCCCAGAAACACTCCAGCAACGACTAAAAAAAAATGGATATGCGGGGGGAAAGGGGGGCTGTCCCTCCCCCCCAGCAAGCAAGGCGGGGTTTTGGTCCCGTTAGGAGGGGAAAAATCGGGCACAGGATGCTCATGGAGTTATTGTTCCACCCGCCCCCCAGGCAGGGGCCCAAACCCCCATGAAATTTGTGGGGCAAAGCTCTTTGGGAACCCCAAAGGTGGATGGGGGGTCCAAAAGCCCGTGACCCCCCTTTTTTTGGGGGAGCGTCGGTGGGAGCAGCAGATGGACGTCCATCCGGTGGGGACCGCCCGAGGCTTTTCTCAGGTGAGCTTTCCGGGGGGGCTTGGGAAATTGGTACTTTAGGGAGGATGGGCGGTTACCTTGCTATGAGAGAATCGGAGAATTGGGATTGAGGGGGCCCCCCCGGGGGTGGAAGACCTGGTAGCAGACAATCAGAACACTTTAAACAGCCCCCGGGTCTATTGGGTACGCCAAGGGCAAAAGGCAGAAACCTCTCCCTGGGGACATTTAAGGTCACTGAAACAGTCAGGGCTTTCGTCGCTCCTTTATGGAGGGGTCAGACACGCGAGAAGGGGAAAAGAACAGTTTATAGGGGAAACTGCTGAGAGTTGAAGTCCCTTTTTTGGGAAACAAAATTTCCCCGCCCCACCAAGCCCGAGAAAGCTGAATTTTTAGCCTCCTCGCAGTGACTGAGTCCGATCAGCGGAGGATAAATCATCTAGATTTTGTTGGGTTTGTGAACGTAGGGCTGAGTTTTTGAGCAGTTGTCCAGGGGAGACCCCACAACAGTTAGCTTGATCAAGCGATTCACAATACCGTCCAGACCCCCCCATCAGCGAGGAACCCCTACCCAATGGAGGTTGGAGGGGAATTTCCCAAATGAAGTGGGGAAAATTGTAGGATATGTGAATTCCCCGATGAACTTCAAAAGGTTGGGGGTGAAACCCATGGCTGGGGCTTGCATAAGTCTTGATGCCATGGCAGTCTGGACCATTTCCCCCGACCTTGGGGGCATGGCATCCCTCAAAGGGGAAAGGGGGAAAAAGGATCGTTGGTATGTAGAATACCGTGGCATTTCACCTCGCATACCACAAGTTTTCACCCCACATTTTTGAAACATATCCCCGACACCTACTGAGCATCAGAGAGGAGCAGTTGTTTCATCCTGGAATCCCAAAAAGACCGAATAATCGCTGCGAGTAATTTTGGAACGCCGTAGGAGTTTTGGGCGTGGGGCTTGAGCCTACATCGACCCCAGAAAGGGGTTTTTAGTCAGTGATCAGAAAACGCTAGGGAGTCCGAGACTCAGGGGAATTCCGATGCGATATTGGGCCCAATAGCAAGCCCTTATACCCGGGATGAAAGTGCTGTAAAAGGGGTAGGGGGGTTTTCAAACTTTTTTCCCTTAAATTAGGGGTGAGGGAATGCTGTATCCTGCACCAACACTTTTTAACAACTCTATGGACTGGATAAGGGCAGAGCTATAGCCCAAAGCCCGGTGGGCAAAAATTTGGCAATATCAAGTTTAAACCCTTTACAGTTCCTGGGGGTCATGGTAGCAGCCTTTATGCATTTGGGAGGCAGTCTTTCTTCATGCCGTGAGATTTTGTGCAATTTTGAAAATTTAACTGAAAAGGGACGGGTCGTCGGGAAAAAAGAGCGAAGGCCGAGGGTTGCCCAACGAGGGTCCGAGAACAGTACGTTACCAATTTTTTTCAAATTAATATAATGATAAATAAAAACTCATGAAAGTTGTTTCCCTTGGGAATTTTTGTAAAACCCCGTTTAAAGACACCCCGTAATTTAACCAATTACATTATCCAATACGGTATTTTAAATTATACATGTGCTTTTTGTATATATATATATATATTTATATATATAATATAATATAAATATATAAAATATTTTATAATATATTAATTAAAATATAAAATATGTTTTTAAATATATAAAAATTTAATTATAATAATTTATATAATTTATATATATATTTTTTATATTATATATCTATTTATATAATTATATTAATAAATTATAAATATAATATTATATATACTTTAATATATTATATATAATTTTAATAATATAATATAATATTAATATATATTTTAAATATAATATTTTATAATAAAATATAATATTTATTATTATATAAATATAAATATATAATTATAACATTATAATAATAAATATAATATATAATATATATAATATATAATTAAATTTTTAAAATATACATATAATAATATATATAATATATAAAAATAAATAATATAACTATATAAAAATTTAATATATATATAACAATATATAACAATATTATCTTTTATAAGATAATAATAATTACTTTTAATTCCTATATTATAAAATAATTTTAACCATATATATACATAATAATTAATAAAAAATATAATTTTAAAATACATATTTTATAACATTAAAATTTACATAAAAAAATTAAAACATATAATACATATATATACACATATATAACATATAATACATATATATAAAAATATATATACAAAAATTTTTACAATTATAAAAAATAATATTACATAATATAAATATATTACATATATAACATAATAAAATATATATCATTATATAACATATATATTTTAAAAATTATTACATATATAATAAAATATAAAATACATAATAAAAAATTATAAAAATATTATATAAAATATAAAATATATATATATACAAAAAAACATAATATATACATATATAATAAATATATATGATATATATATGTATATATATTATATTATATAAAAATATATATATTATATAGTATATATAAAACCCCCATTATATATATTATATATATATTATATATATTTTTAATATATACATATATATATACATTATAAATATATATAATATATTAATATATTTAAATATATATACATTTTAATTTATATATTATAACATATATAACATAAAAATCAAAAAACATATATATAACAAAATTAATATTTTTATCATATTTTATACATATTATAATAATAATATACATTTATAAAAATTTTTATCATAATAACATATATATATATATTATACTTAAAAATATTTTTCATATATATATCATATATATAAAATAAATATATAAATTAAAATATATATATATGATTATTTAAAATTTATTATGATTATATAATATATATATGATTTATTGAATATAATTGATATATATTTATAATATGATATATTTATATATATGAAATATTAAAATTATAATATGTTTAATTATATATATGTATTTTAAAATAAATTATATAAATAATATATAACATATATATACAATAATAATATATATACAATATATAAAATTTTAATTTTAAAAACATAATATATACATATATATCCCAAATTTTAAAAATATATATAATTTTAAAAATATATTATAATACATTATATATCATAATAGAATAAAATCATATAAAATTAAATATTTTAATACTTATATATACAGATAAATATATCATATTAAAATAAAAAACATTTTATAAAATTTAAAATTTTTATAATATATATAATATTTTTAAGAATATAAAATTTTATATATATAATTATATATTAATATATATACATTATATAATTATATTACTTTATATAAATAATTATATATATAAGAATATAGAAAAAAATTTTTTATATATAATTATTAAAATATAATACATATATAACATATATATACAAAAAACTTTTATACATATAATACATATATATACAATTTTTAACATATAATATATATATTAAAATTATATACAAATTAAAATAATTACATATAAACCATATATAAATAATATAAATAATTAAATAATATAATTAATAATAAAAATCATATATTTTAATATATCTAAACCCCTTAAATAAAATTTTAATATAATATATATACACCATATATAATATATATTAATATAATATTATATATATTTTATATATAAATAATAATATATTTTTATAATTTAATAATTTAAAAATTTTGGGAATTATATAATATTATATAAAATTTTTTAATTTTATAAAATTTTATAATATACATTATATAAATATATATAACATATATAAAATACCTTTAATATAACTTTATATAACATATATATAACAAATATACATAATATATCCATATATATTACAATATAAAATACAATAATACATATATATATACATAATAATATACCTTTAAAATATATACAATATAATAATATTAAAATACTTTATTTTATAAAATAATCCATATAATATATCCATTTTATATATTACATATATATACATTATAATACATTATATAAAATAATAATAATACAAAATAAAATATTTTACAATAATAATAAAAACAAAATATATTAAAAACATATATTATACATATATAATAACTTAATTTTTAAACAAAATATATACTATATATAACAATACTAAAACATAATAATATATACTTTATATATACAATATATACAAAATATACATAATATACATATAATACATAATATAAATATAATAAAAAATAAAATACAAAATTATAAAAATTATATATAATATATATACATATAAAATACATATATATACATATATATATACATATATATACATATATAATTTTTATACATATATATACTTTATATATATATAATAAAATATCATTTTTTACTATATAATATAAATATATATAATATATATAATTATAATAATATTTTAAATTTTACCTTTTAATACAATATATATTATATAATATATATATAATTATATTACAATATTTTATACATTTTATTTTAAAAAATATACATAAAATTAAATATATATTATTTTACATATATAACATATATAAAATAAATATATACATATTATATATACATTAAAATCATAAAATATATACATATATATAATATATATAACTAATATTCATATAATACAATATATTTATATATAAAAATATATATTTTATAAATATATAAATATAAAAAATATATTTTTAATATAATATATACTATATATATCATATATATTTTAAAATTAAAAATATTTTATATTATTAATATATATAAATATATATATTATATAATTTTGTGTTTTAAATAGATAATATATATAATAAAAAATAATATATATATAATAAAAACAAATATTTACAATATTTAAAAACTATATATACATAATATTTTAAAACATAATTTTATATACATATATTTTAAACATAAAATTAAATATTTTATAAATTTAATATACTTATTATACATATTTAACATTATTTATACATATATATAATATATATATACAATATATACAAATATATAATATTATAAATGTTTATAATTTTATATATATATATATAATTAATATATATCATAATATAACATAATTTTATATATTTTGGATAAAAATATAACATATAATACATATAATAAATATATTACATTCATAACATATATTAAATATTATCTAAAATCATCATATATATAATAAATTTATCATATATATTAAAAAAATATATTACAAAATACATATATTATACATATAATACCTTTTGTATCTATATTCCCCTTATTAAATAATAAAAACATATAAATTTTTGTATATATAAAAATTATATATATGTATATAAAATATATATTAGTATATAAAATTAAAATTTATGTATATATATCATTAATATAATTATAATAAATAATGTATATATAAATTTAATATATGATATATATATACATTTTAAAATATTAAAAAAATATATATGTATATATAAAATTTTTATAATATATACATAAAATATATCAATTTACAAATAATAATATATAAAAACATAAAATACAAAAATATACATATTTTATAAACAATTTTAAAAACATATTTTTACAATTATATATAAATAATATATAATATTTTAAAATATATTCATAATTTTTACTATATACTATATATACATAATATATCATTATAAACTTTATATATATATCAATATATACTAAATATAATTATTATATATATATTATAAATTATATATATAATATATATATATATTATAAAAATTTTATTTATTGTTTTATATATGAAATATTATGATATATATAAAATTATTTAATATGTATATTATGTATATATTTTATTTTATATTTGTATATATTAATTATATTATTAATAATTTTATATTTTAATATATATATAAAAATATTAAAAATTAAATATGTATCCTATATATAAAAAATATACATATTTTAAAATATACAAAATTTTATACAAAATATATACACAATATAAAAAATATATACCATATATATACAATATATATATCCATTATATATAAATTTTTAAAAATATATAAATCCATATATACATAATTTTTCCAATATTAATACATCCTTAAAATATATAATAATTTTATAAATATATAATAATATAATATATATAAGGATAAAATTTTTAATTATAGGAATAATATTTTTAATATTTTTAATATTTTTAATATATAAAATATAATTTTTTATATTTTAATTATATTAATTATATTAAATATATTAATAATTACTATAACATATATATACATATATATACATATATAACATAATTAATACTATATATACATATATATAAATATATATACATATATCTATTAAAAAATATTAATATACTTTAAAATTACTAAAAAATTATAAAAATTTTCAAAATATATTATATATACAAAAATATTTAAAAACATAAAATTACAATATAATACTTTAAAATACATATATAAAAATAAAATATATACATAATTTACATATTATATACAAAAAATATTACAATATTATACATATATAAAAATATACAAGATAATACAATAATAAAAATAATAAAATAAATATAAATTTTTAATACAATATAATACTTTATATATACATAATATAACATATAATATACATAAAAATATACATATATTTTATACAAAAAAAAAATAAACAAAATTTAAAAAATATACATATATATATACATATATAAAAAATAATAAATATATATATAAAAAAAATATAAAACAATATAAAAAAAATATAAATATATATAAAACAAAAAACATATAAATAAAATTTTAAATATAAAAAAAATATACATAAATATACATAAATTAATAAATAAAATAAAAAATAAAAATAACAATTATAACTAAATAATACAATATAATACATAAAAACAAAAAAATAATATATAATAAAATAACATATTTTTTTTAAAAAAACAAATAATAAAAATATACAATATATATAAAATAAAACATATATAATAAAAATTAATTAATAATAAAACAATATATATACATATTATATACAATATATAATATATTATATAAATAATATATATAATATAATAAAATATATACAATATATATAAATATAAAAATAATAATAAAAATATATATATACATAATATAAATACATATATAATAATATACATAAATACTATATATACTATATATAGACATATAAAATAAAAACTTATATATCATATATATACATTATACAAAACATTATAATACATATAAATACATATATATATACATATATATAACATAAAACAATATAACAATATATATACATATATATACATTTTAAAATATAATAAATACATATATATACATATATACAACAATACATAAATATATAATAATACTAATATTTTAATATAAAATTTTTATATTACATATATATAAATATATATATACATATATTTTAACATATTATAATACATATATATAACATATATATTACATATATTATAATATAATATAACATATAATTACATATATTAAATAATATATATACATTTTAAATTATACATATATATATATACCATATATTAAATATATATAACATAATTTTTAATTTTAAATATAATATTATACATATATAATTTACCATATATAAATATATAATACATTAATAATTACAATATAATATACATATTACATATATTAACATATATACTTTAAAAATATACATTTTTATTTTTAATATAATATATATATTATATATATATATATATATATATAAAATTTAATATGTGTGTGTGTGTGTGTTGTGTGTGTGTGTGGGGTTTTGTGTGTGGTGTGTGAGAAAAAAAATACGCCCCACATATCTGTTCCGGGCTAAAAACAAGGCACCCTTCCGTCAAAGTCCTCCGAGTTAAAAAAACAAAGGGAAAGCAGCTCCTTCGGATGACCCCCCCCGAGCCAAATTTGACAACGGTCAACTAGGCCCCCGGGGCCATACAAGTCCCGTCCGGGGGAGATAGGGACGTTTATAGGGTTTACATTACCTGCCATAAAAAACCCACAAGCCAAGCCCCCTTTTCATTCATTGCACTAAGACCACTACCCCCCCTTTTTCACGTTTGATGACAGCGGTTTTCCCCTTCACATTGAATACTCCTGGCGCTGGTTGTGAATTAACACGATTTTTTTTCAAAATTTATTATACTAAATCGTAAAAATTTTTGGTACCATACCACCCGAGACGTTAAGGGGGAACCTAAAAGATTAACTCAGAAGTATAGAAAAAAAAAAATTTAGCAACCAATAATTGTATGGGGCCCACCCTTTATAATCTCTCATAAACAATCACCTAGCAAATATCCCTTTTATGAGAGAACATGCAAGTCCCACAAAAAAAGACAGCATTTTAAATTTATTCAAAATTTGGTAAATTCCAGTTTCACCCAGCCCCCGATTTTCGAAACCTTTTTTTTTTTTTGGAAAGGAATCCCCTTTTTCGCGGTTTAACGGTTAGATGAGATTTCCTCGCATTTAAATAGTGTGACGGGGAAAACTTTTTTCATCGAGGGAAAAGTTGATAAGTAGTAAGAGGGGCTTCACACTGTATTTTGGGGAGGAATTTGCATGATTTATACAAAAAAAAAACCCAGAGCAAAAAAACACTAAATAACTTAAATGGGGTTTTAGTTTAAACTCTAGGGGTATGGAGCCGTTTTTCATCTAGAAATGAGGGTTTTTTCTTTTTGCGCTTTAATCGGGATTATTTTTCCCTGATGACGCGCAGTAAAAGCACTAGTGAATGTTTGGACAAAAGAATTTTTTATTAGAAAATGCTTTTTCGAAATTTTCCTGATGACCGAATCAAATTTACACACAGGTTTTTTTAATTTTTCCCTCGAATATCAACGGTATTTTTTTTATTGATGCTTTAAAAAATAATAAAAAGAGCAAAAAATAAAAAAAAGTAAAAAAAATAAAAAAAAGCTTTGACAGTTAGTGTCGCGCAATCGTTGGGCACAGCAGTCTCCGCGGATTTTATTCCAAACAACAAACTGTGAAGCAATTTAGTAAAAAGAGTTTGCAAACCTTAGTGAGATTTTTGAAATTTTTGCGCCCGCTCAATACTTGTACTTGTCTCAAAATGTTAAGATGGAATTTTTTGACCTTTCCCCGAGGCCAAAAAAATTCGGAGGCCCGTGGGGGTGTCCCCCGCGCAGCTTTAAAAACTGCCCGTCCAGGGAACACGAAGTTTTAGCCCGTTTTCGCGCGCGTGGCGGCAACCCGATCATTCAACGCGTCGTTTGCAATGGCCAAATCGGAAAATATTTTTTTTAAATATTGCCTGTTTTTATGGCCCAATTAGAAGAAAGGGTTTTTTATTGCAAAATTTGCATATTGAAAAAAATTCCTAAAATATATATGAAAATTTCCCGGTTTGTTATATAAAAGTTAATTGTAAAAACCTTTTACGTCGTGCCCCCGTTAGTACGTTTCCCCAAATACGTCGCCCTCATCGAGGTAGTATTTCCGGGGGCAGATAATTTCCAATTGTAAAACTTTGCCGGTTTTAAATAGATATTTTTCACACGTAAACTTTTCTCCCAGCAAAAGGGGAACACATAAAGGGTTTTTTTCAGGGTCGAGGGCAGGGTTTCCCAAAAAAATCAATTTGATGGTAAAAAAAAACCTGACGTCTTTGTCTAAAGTTTTATTGGGCTAAAATTTGTCGCGTTTGTAACAGAAAAATGCAAAGCGTCAAAATTTGGTCGTTTGCATTTTCCTGCTGTTTTAGACAATAATAATTTTATTATCACCATTTCACATGATTTGTCGTTACACGAGGAAAAATGGTATTGTATTCTAATAAGTAAATGAAAATTTTATTTTTTTTAATGCGTGTAAACAATTAGGAAATTTTGGGAACTTTACCTAATTTTTTCGCCTTGGAAGAGCTATCTCGCGAGAGGAATGGGCGGGAGGGGGCACTCGCTCGCCCCCGCCTTGCGGCGGGTACATTCACCCGTTGCAAAAAAAAAGCATGAATGAGGATTTTTCATGCTTTTTAGAATAAATAGCGACCCAGGTATTGTGCGTGTAAGGTTTCTGATCCCGGGGCCGCTTACCCATCCTTCACATCTCCCCACAATTTTTAAAATTTTTTGTGTGTGTGTTTGTGGGTCGTGTGGGTCTAAAAAATTTTTCAGAAGATTAATACTCAGATTTTTTGTAACCATGATGTGTGGGTTACGATAGGCAGCCACCATCACTGTAATCACACTGTTTGGTTTATATTTTTTTTTAATTAGGGGTATGAGCGTGTCGCACGCGGTCGTACAAGCAGTGGTACAAAAATTTTTTTTTAGTCCCCGCTCAATACCCCCAAAAAAAGGGGAGACCCAACTGTCTGCCTCTATTGTTTTTTCGGCGCACGGCAGCGTCCTCGAAAAAATATTACACCG
>NW_023661909.1:0-16844 GCF_015228065.2 Penaeus monodon | reverse complement strand
GTGTGTGTGTGTGTGTGTGTGTGGTGTGTGTGTGGTGTGTTTTGTGTGTGTGTGTGTTTGGTAGAAAACCCACAAAAATAGGTTTACTGAAAAGAGACTACAGTTCCAAAATACCCGGGATTCAATCTTTATGTCCAGGGGATTTGAAATGTATGTAGTTTTTTTTAAAATTTTTTAGCCGACGGGGGGCTGTAGCACATCCATAGCATGGCAGGGGATACTGGCGGGGGCAGGAGACATGCCATGGTGTATGTATGGACAGCCAGGAGTTTTTTTTTTACAATCACAGCAAAATATTTTTTTGCCACTGAAAGTGTGATTAAGCTTTTAACATTTTTCATTTTCCTATACAAAACAAAAAACAAAAAACTAAATGAGGGCCACACATGTTATTTTTTTCGACTATAGACCGAATAATGATAAAATTTTTTGGGTCTATATAACAAAAAAAATACACTTCAGTCTTGTTTTATCAGGAAAATATGGAAGTAGGATTTTAGAAATAAGAAAAACTAAAAAATACAACATATGTTTGTAGTTTTACGAAGAAACGGCAAGGGATGGGTATTTGGCATGAGTGGTCGACATGCTAGGGGGACGATATGAGCCCCGGCAGCGAACCCGGGGCCATACAAAAATTACCAGTGGGGAAAAAGGGTTAATCATTAGTTTTTTATTTTGGGGGGTCCTTTACCTAGTATCAACACAGAAGAGTGTTTTCCCTTTTATATACAACATATATTTATATTATATAATAAATATATTTATATATATACACATACAAGTAGCTTAAGGCTGCGGGGCCCGAGTGGTTAGGAAAAACGGACTAAGCTGTCACGACGGCAATTGAGTTTTGAGGGTTGAGCCAGGCCGGACATTTTCCCTTGGGAAGGAACTTCACTCAATTCCCCACCTAGCCACTGGGTGGCCAACCCACCCCAAGTCAGGGGGCCCAAGCCCGGATAAAATAGAGAGAATGATTACCCAAAAGGTAAATCGGATCTCTGTGGAAAAGGAAACTGGGGGGCCACCACGTAAAACTCCCAAAATATGGGCAATATGAAAACTACATTTAAAAATCAGCTGTGACCACATGGCCAACATGAACCACGTAAAAAAAATATATAAATATAAAAATATAAAAATATAATATATATTATATATATATAATATAATATATATAAAATACATATATATACACACACCACATATAATAACATATACACACACAAAACACAACAAACCAAAACACAACACACACACACACACACCACACCACCCCCACAACACCCCCCACACATTAAATATATAATATATATATATATATAATATATATTATTATATATATATATATATATATATATAATTATAATTTTTTTAACTATTATGTTGAGGGGGGGGCCGGAAGAGAAAAGGGGGAGGGAGGGAAGGGAGAGGGAGGGACCTTTAGGGGAGGCCCGGGAAGGAACCCCCAAAAAGGGTGGGACCCGAAACTTTTTTCCCCCCATAATAGGAAAGGCAAGGGGAGGCCCCCGGAAAAAAGGCCCGGGGGCCTGTTTTGAAAAACCCAAAAATTGGGGGGGGGGGGAAAAAGAACCAAAAAAAGGGGGGGGGGGGGGGTCCGGCCACATTATTCCCCATTTCCCAGGGAGAAGAGGGCAAAAGCAGCGAAAGGGGGGGGTAAACCCTACCAAAAACCCCCGAAATACCCCAAGATAGGGACAATATGAAAACTACATTAAGAATCAGCTTGTGGGCCCCAAAAAAAAAAAAAACTTTTTTTTTTTTAAAAAAAAAAAAAAAAAAAAACTTTAAAACCCCCAAAAAAAAACTTAAAAAAAAAAAAAAAAAAAAAAAAAAAAAAAAAAAAATTAAATATATTATATATAATAAAATATTTATTTTTATATATTATATAATATAATATAATTAAACCAACACATTCTACCCTTCCCACAAAACAAAAACCAAAAAACCCACCCCACAAACCACCAAACCACCAAACCCACCAAAATAAATTTTTAAAAATAAAACAATTTTATTCCCTTGAAAAAAATTTTTTTTTCCCCCTTGTATACATACATACAATATAATAGAGAGAGAGGAAAGAGAGAAAGAGAGAAAGAGAGAGAGAGAAGAGAGAGAGAAAGAGAGAGAGGAAAAGAGAAGAGAGGAGAGAGAGAGAGAGAGAAAGAGGAGAGAGAGAGGGCACAGACCCACATATATTACCAAAAATATATAGAGAGAGAGAAAAGAGAGAGAGGAGGCAGGCATGGCTGTGGAGTCCCCCAAATGAGAAACTATCTGAACTCAGGTTGGGGGGGTCTTTTGCAACAGGTATCCCCCCCAGAGAACGAGAAAAAGCGAGGGGGGGAAATACCATAAAACCCTTTCCCCACTGCCGCCCCTAGAGGGACTTTCCATTCGTGAAGCGGGAGGGGAAGACCATCAAAAACGGATCCAGAGGAGAGGACGCATATGATTGATCGTGGAAAAGCCTGTCCCCCTTAAAGGAAACGGCAGCTTTTTCAAAATTTGTTTCCTGACCCTTCATGGGGGGGGGATTTCGTGGTCCCCACCTTGAAGACCCCTTCGCACGGTGAGGGGGCTTTTGCGTTTGGCGATCTGACCCCTGCCAATCACCGTGGAGCTTTCGGACCGACCAGTGTGTATACATCGCAGGGGGCCCATTTAAGCCTAAACCCAAAAGCAAAAATCACTATTGGCTGAGCTCTCACCTTTGAAAGTCCACAAATAAAGACCCAATTTGCTGCCCGTAGTGTTTCTAAACCTACATAGTCCCCCCGGGGGTTCAGGTCACCCGGGGTCATGGTAGGTTTAGGGAGTGCTGGAGGTGTGTGAGTGAGGTTGTGAGGGAGGGGTTGTGTGTGTGTGTTTTGTGTGTGTGTGTTTGTTGTGTGTGTGTTTTTGTGTTTTTTTGGTGTGTGTGTGTGTTGTGTGTGTGTGTGTGTGTGTGTGTGGTGGAAAAGAATGAGTGTGAATAAGAATGAAAGGAGTGAGTCACATAGAAAATGAATTCCCAACACGAAGTTTAAATTTTTATGTTAACTAAAGTGTTTAAAATAGAAAATGATTTTTATACAAAAATTCTTTTAATCCACATTGGATTCAAAATTTAATGAGATGCAAGTAAATGTCTGCTAACTGATTTGAACAAAAGGCCCCAATCGAACAAAAAAATTTCCATTTTACTTAACCATTGTACATTGGAGAGTAGTCCATTAAGAAATTTTATGAAACCCCTGGGATACGGCATCCCTGTGCACTATGATAAGGGGAAGAAAAAATAATTCAATTAATTAAATTTTATACAAATTCTTTTACAAGCTCCATTCTAGCACAATAGAAGTGGCCACTGAGCAATGTAAAAGGCAGGTTACCCTAATGGTTAACAACAACAAAAACCAAATTTTGGGAAAGTGACTGCTTCAAGCCCCCCCCTCATTGTGAAGGGCCGGAAGGAAACAGATATGAGGGTTAGGTCGAGAAAGGGTTGCTATAAATGAAAATAAAATAAAAATATAGATGTTTGGGGTAAAAGATAAATGAAATCGGTGAAATCATTTAAACAAACTGAAAGAGTAAGAATGAGGAAATTTTTTAAGGTCAATTAAAAAAACTTGTACATGAAGAAAATGAAGTAAAAGAAATTTCATGAAATAAGTGAAAAATCACAAGAGGTTTAATCTCTTTTTGAGGGGAAAATCAAAAACTCATTGAATTCCCATAGTAGAAAAAATATAAATCTCAAAAATAGAGAAAATTTAAATTACTTAACCCCCGACGGGTAGTATTCATAGGGCCCGGGGGCCCTGTACGGGGGGTTCATATCGTCCCCCCTAGCATGTAAAAACCACTTATCCCCAATACCAGCATCCCTTGCCTTTTTTTCATAATACTAAGAACCTATGTTGTTTTCAGTATTTTTACTTTCAAAGGTTTTTTCCCAAATTTTTCCTGATAAATCAAGACTGTAAGTATTTTTGTTGTTATTAGACCCCAAGTTGATCTTTATTCACTCTATAGTCTGAATAAAATAAGAGTGGGTGGTATCATGGAGTTAAATCGTGGTTTTGTTGTATTTTCTTTGCATTTTTTTTCCAAGTTTTTTTATAAGAAAAATTTTAGTTTCAACAGGTTTTTTATCACTTTTATAGATTATTTATTTCAGTGTTTTTAAATTATTATTTTTTTTTTTTTACCAAAATACATATTGTTTTTACATGTTTAATCATTTAATTTGTGAAACTATATAATTTTGGCCAAGTAGTTGTTAACAACGTAATTTTTTTGACGTAACCCCGGAAGCCCAAGAAGATTTTTGAATGAAAAGTATAGGAAAAAAGAGGGAAAAAAAAATGATAAAAAAAACTTTAAACACATTTAGGACAAAAAAAAAAAAAAAAAAAAAAAAAATATAATATATAAAATATATATAATAAATAATATATAATATATATATATATATAATATTTTAATATTTAAAAATATATACTTTGACTTTTTTTAAAAATATGGCATGGCCATAATACACCAGGGAAAGCATTTTACCCAGCAAAATCAACATGAGGATGACATATATTTTATACAGCTTTAAAAATCTAGGGAGGGAAGAGAAAGAAAGAGCTAAAATGTGTACTACATGGTTTTGAAAACATTGTATATAAGAAGTGATGGTTTTAGCAATGATTGGAAATGAAATGCCAGTTGGAGCTGAAAGGAAAATAAATATGCCCCCATCAGTTTTTAAAAAGGGTAGGAGTCTCCTATGAGGGACTGGATGGGCAGGACAGAATATACATACGCTTTGGCCCCTTTTTGTTGGAAAAAAGTTATATGGTAACGGGGGCAGTGCTGCATGGCATTGGGGCCCCCGCCCGTGGAGGGTGGAGAGGTCTTGAATACAGAGACGGGTGTGAACCCCCCGGTTTTTTTAAGCAAAAGCAGCTGGTAATACTAGAACGGGCATAGGAGAACGCTGCGAAAGCTGATTCTTTCCCAGAAGTTGTCATGGGGGGAACAATGCGAGGTCTCCACCCAGTTTATTTCCACGCCATTAGCTATCACACTGCATTTGCGATAAGGAGGTTATCCTCTTTAAATTTTATTACTGTTAAGTTTACAATGAAATTTTCCCAAAAACCCTTCCATCCCCTCCCTTCTTTTAAAGGGCCCAGAAGAGGGAGGTTTGGGGAACCCTTTGATAAAAAACTTTTTGCAATCAGTTTGTAAAGGTTTTGGGAAAAAAATTCCCAAAAGGGCTCAATGTTTTGTGGTTTTTTTTAATGTGTCATTTAAAAGTAAATCAAATACTATACCATGGTAAGAGGGGCATCAAACAGTAAATTAAATGCCCCCTATCATATAACTCCTAAAACCGAAAATACTTTTATTACCATATCTCACTACAATCAGTTTAGTAGAGAATAAAGTTGAAAGAGTTATAAATTAAATTGTGTAGAAAAAAAATGGGGGGGAAGTGACAATGAATATGCAAATAAAAATTTTAATAATTTTTTACCCCTATAAAACAAAAATGATTATCTAGATATCTATATATTAGACATATGAACAGTAAAAAAAAAAAAGTTCCCCGAAGAAAAATTTTGAAACAATAAATGTATGGTGGTTAGGAAAAGATGAGAAGAGATTTGGTTTTTCAGGAAGAATTATATCGCACCAGAAGACTGATTCACACTCACTAGCTTCAATAAATTTAAGAAAAAAAGATTTTGTCATTGGTTAGGAGAGGAGGGTTTAAAAGGGGGTGAGAATAGGGGGGAATTCAGGGTGAGGGAAAAACTTCAAAACAGCACCAGAAAAATTGGAAGAGACACTTGTCTCAGTCAACAAAAGTGCTGAGAAAAAATTTGCCTTTTTTTTTTGACAGGTTGCCATATCATGGAGAAGGACTTACAACTTCAGTGACGTTTTAAAAGTGGAAAAAACTCTGTTAATATGTAACCTTGGGGTTCATTAAAAATCAAGTCAAAAACCCTATCAAAAGTGAAAAAAAAGACGAAAAAGGGAAAAATCACAATAATAATATTAAAATGCAATTGCAACTAGCAAATTTTCCTTTGTTTACCAGTTTTTAATTTTTTTTGAAGTAAATGTTTTCTGGAATTTTATTCCTTAAGACTTTTTTAGGCTTTCCCACACCTGAGAGGATTTACGGAAATATCATGCATTTCCGGAGTGCTTAGCTTTTGATAGAAAATACAATCATTCTAGGGGGTGCGGTCCCTCAAGTTTACACCAAAAAAAACAGTCTTAATGGTAATTTCAGTTTACTTCCCCTTTTCCCGCCCTAGAGATAATAAAAAAATGCTGACCGAAGTGATGCTCTGGGTAAAATCATTCATGAATGATTCACCATCAACACCGAGCACTTGTATCCTTTGATTGAAGAAAATGATATTTTGTAAAAGCATCGGAAAATACAAAACAAAATGGTGTTTTAAAATTATGGAGTCGGTAATACCTTCAATTCTACCCCAGCTGTGAAACTGAAATTTTTGCTGTACATCATGAAAATACAGTGCAGATATGGAACAAAATCATTGTTAAAAATTTCCAAAGCATACATCCTTACCTCTAGTGCTTTGTATTTTTCACTGAGGTTCCCTTTTCTTAACGCGTCTATATTATTGTCTCCATTGTCCTTCATGAGAAGGAAAAAACATGGGAGTCACGATGGGACTTTGACTCGATCACTGACCCATGATAAACACGGCGGGGTGGGTCGCCCTGCAGAGGAGAACGATTAAAAATCTACAGTCTTAAGCCCCGGTCCTGTTTATAAAATATATATATATATTATATATATATATATAATAATTTATATATATATATATATATGAAATTCTGTTCTTTTCTTTTGTTTTTACTGTAGAAAAACCATTTAAATAAGCAACAAAAAAAATAACCTCAAAAACATGCGTACTAAAAATTTTTTCTTTGTTATGTCCATTTAAAAAACGCACAAAAAATGCTTTTCTGAAAAATTTGCACACACATTCTCATTTTAAAAACTTGTAAGTTTTAAAATAAATTTCAAAAATAAAAAAAATTAACAGACCCAGTATCATTACAAAAATTTTTTTCGTTTGAATTACTCTCATTCACTTTTGAAATTTAGGGAAAATTTATTTAAATTCCAGTTAATGAATAAGCCATTCTGACCTAATTTATATTTACTTGAAACCCGTCAAGTTAGAATATTCTCCCTTTTGGAAAATTTTCCACATGAATGCAGAAGAGTTTGGGTGGAATTTAAAACCCCGCCTTTTAATTTTTAATTTCCATTTGTTTTGGGTGAGTCCATTTTACTTTCCCATTTAATGATCTGTGCGCACGTCTTTTTCAATTGCAACTTTCTCTGACAAACTAGATGCCTGGGTAGAGCTTCGGTAATGCCAATTGAATGCAACCGTTTTCTACTTTCTATATTGAAACAAACTCACAGTGAATAAAGTTGTTTGGGGTTTGGTACACAGATGGAAGGAAGGATGGATGGGGGTAAGGAGTTACTTTGCATTGCCAGAAAAAATGATTTACTGATTTATTATGTAAAATTTTTTTTCCCTTAAAAGCTAAGGGCATTTAAATGGTTTGGATTTAAAAAGTTTAAAAAATTTAAAACGTAAAATATATATATATATTTTATAAATTTAATTTATATATATATAAAATTATAATATATATATATATTATATTATATGATAGTTAAAGAAAAAAAGTATTGCCAATATTATGAAAAAAGCCTTTAAAAATCTTTTTTTTCATTTGTATGGGGGGAGACAAGAATACGTCTTTTGGTCAAGAATGTTGCACACCCTCCATACTATGCGACTTTTAAGGCTCTTGGCATCCACACATTTGCTCATTTTTAGCTACCCCGGGCCCCTGAGTCAGTTTGGTCCCCGTTTAGCTTTGGGTAAACACAACTTTTACTTGCGATTAGGATAGACGGGCCCCCCCAAAATTGTAAAGGTCCCCTCAATCTGCGTAGTTTGTTTTAGGGGGATCCCTCCTTTGCTCCCTCTATTAATGGGAAGATAACCTGTGATCCCGGGGTTTTCATAGTCTTGATAATCATAGGAACACGTCAAAGTGGTTACTTTCCCCGGCCCCAGTAGTCTGAAAAATCGTAGGAACGGATTATAGAAGGGGACAGAATCGAATATTTTGGGGGAATGCACGCAAATGAGGGTTATTCCCCTGTCAAAAAAACTGTCGGCTAACTTTCCCAAAGACACCCCCATAGTTTTGGGGGCGGGTCATATATAAAAAATCATGCCCTCGGATGGTCCAGCTGGGCTCAGATGCCACAGGTATGAACCATGGCACTCTCTGAAAAAACAACAGAGGTACCGAAGTCATTCTGCAAAAGAAGGGGGCCAGGTTCCCCCTTTTCATGGAGATATACAAACCATAAACGTGAAGAGAGGGGGTTTTCATGCATTTTCGGGACCGAAGCCACATGATACAATTTGGGGAATTTCTGACACGCAATTCCCAAGACAAACCCCACAGAAAAAAGCCGTCGTGCGGAAAGAGATTATGCGAGATGCTTACACCCCGGCTACAGGAGCGCCTGCTGGCAATCCCACCGCCACGGAAGCACCCAGTGTCAGACCAACAAATGAGAAGCCAAAAAAGCTGACCCCAGGCCGGGCCATAAGTGAAAGGCCGGGGGAAGCCCAGAACTTCGCAAATCTCAAGCAAGCAACAAGTGAGAGCTACTCGTGGGCCCGCCATGGAACCCTTTCTTTGAGGCAGGGCCTGAGTCCCTTCTAGGGGATACAGCCTTTGGGTGGCTATTTCCGGGGAGGGAGGAAGAAAGGGGTTTTAAAAAATGTGCCCTATCTTGAAGGTGAAAGGACTTTCTCTCTGGTCTTCCCCGGGTTCACACCCCCCACATTTTTGCCTGTGTGGCATCCCTGGGGGGGGAAAGGGAGTTGGAGGTTGACGATTCTGGCATGAGTAGCCCTGGTACAACGGCCTTTGGCTGGTATATCCTTCATCACTCCTGTGGCTGTTAGACATAGTTTAACATACAGTTTCCCGTGGACTCCGAGGGGGTTTGGGGTGTGAGAGGATAAAGAACTGCTCAATTCTGCACGCGAGACGGGGGTCCCGGAAGTTGAGAGCCCTGCAGAGTATGCCCTGCGGCTAGCAAAAACACTTTTTAGTACCTTTTTCCAGCAAGTTGGGTGGCTGATCATGGCCCTTTGGGCGGTCAGTTAGTGGGGCTCCTTTTGGGGGGCGAGGGTCAAGCAGCAATGTCGCCGTTTGCTCTCAATTTGGTCCCTGAGTGTGGTACAACGGCCTTGGCTGTTATTCCCCTTTACCCCTTTTCCCGGGCTGTTTGACATTAGGTTTTAAATAAGCTTTCCCCCGTTGGACTCCGTGGGGGGGGGGGGTGAGAGGATGAAAGAACAGTTAATATATGGAAAAATTCCCCAAAACCCCCCCAAAAAAAAAAATAACGAGACGAACCGGCAAGGCCCAGACTCGGCTTACTTAAACCATACTGGATTCTAGAAAGGAGAAAACCAAAAGCACAGGTTGCCCTTTCAGCCCGTGCAAAATGAACAAACATACCCAAAAAAAACAGCCTGCCCATGAGATTTTTCCAGAGATGGACTCTCGATGGCCCCTCCAGGACAGCCCCCCAAATCAGGGAGCCTCTGAGTAGCTCTCAGACACCCCCCGACCGAGATGGGGCACAAGCAAAAACCAGCCGAAATAGCTGCGTCCCATGATACAGCCAGTTTATAAGCCGAAAGGGCGGTCTAAACGCCCCGGGCCCAGAGACGATTTGAGGGAGAGTCTAGCCCCCCTAGGGTTTCTCACGTTAAGATTTTCTCTAAACCTAAAGGGCTTGGACAGTCCCTACCAAATGGTAAGGTTTTGGAGATTCAGAGAAAAACCCGTTGGAAAATCTGTTTTGCCAGGGGGCCCAGGGCATGATTTTATCCCCAAAGACCAAGTCCCCAAATTTTTCCCTCAGGAAACCAAGGAATTTAATGATGGAGGAGAGTCAAGTGGGTATGGTTTCATTTTCGTATGAGGGATTAATAAACATCCCCCCAAGGTCAGGGAGGCTTCTGAATGTTGAAAGAGAAGAGCCAACCAGGTAACCCTGGTGATTTTGAAAGGAACCCCAATCACTCCCCTTGACTGGGAAGGTGAACTTCCCTAAGAACTTATGTCCCTTTGGTGTTTTAAAGTTTAGGCCAACCCAAATGTGGTTTTTGTAGAAGGACACAAAAATGGGGGTGTTTTCTTAAGGACACAAGAAAGGGCCCAAAGGGACACAAGAGCCAAAGTCCAACTTGCCAAGAGGCATAGGGCGGGGCCCTGGTTGCTCGCCAGGAGAGGGGGGGCCCTCAGGCACAGATTTTGCTAAAAAGGCCCCAGATTTTGGTCCTGCCCCCCAGGCCCCCAGTCTGGGGACAGAAAAAAAACGAAAAGACTTCCCGCCCTACTAAGGGGAAGGAAGCCCCCCCCACAGCCGCCCCGGATACCCCAATAAAAAGAATTTTCCCGACATTTAAAAAGTGCAGAAAAAAAAACCCACAGGAGAGAAAAGAATGACTGCCAGAACAAGTGCCCTTCCCGGGAAAAGTCAGCAAAGAGAAAAGTTTAACGATAACCCTGAAGTGAAAAAACCAAAAATCACAAAAGTCAGAATACCAAAGGCTCTCCACCCCCAGGGACCTATGGTAGCCTGACAAACAGCCCAAAAAAAAAAACAGTTTTGAATATCCCTGAAAAGCAAAGATTTCACAATGGGTTGTAGAATAAAGACTAATTGAATAACATACGTTTTGATGAAAATCCCCATGTAAACATTAACATAATCAAGTAGTACGGGAAAAACATCTATGGCTTTAATACAAAAAACCCTCCTCCACACAAAAGTGCGACAAGGAACTTTGACAAGATGAAAACAGGAGGCATTGATATAGGGACTTTTTGTTTCTCAGAGTATCAGTTTTCATGATGCCAAGCACATTTGGCAAAAGAGGTTTGCCCTCTGGTCAGAAAACAATCACTTTTCTACAATAGCCAGCATGCACTGTGCAGAGGATGTTTGAACTCTTGCTGCTGAGATTCACTTTTCGGCTCTCCCCCCCCCCCCAGTGTAAATGTGTACAGCAAGCCGGGGTGTAGGAGCTTTGACTTCAGCCTGTCTGTGTTATTGCAGCAAAGACCAAGTATATAGGGGGAGGGCTTCACTGACACCACCCCATCCTGGCTCCCTGTAGGGGACAGATGCAGAGGCATCAATAGCCCAAAATGTTAGACTTTCCCCTTTGAAGCCAAGAGCCAAGATTAGAGACCCTCACCTTAGCCACGCGGCCTCCCCTATTTTTTCGCCAGGAATGCAAACAGGTTGCCCCTGGGCCAAAAAAAAAGTGTAAGGCGGCCCCCGCGGCGGCCCCCCCGGCCTGTACCCAAACCTTTTTCCTCAAGACCCCCTAATGGGCGTCTCTTTATGGACACCCGCGCTGCCTGCTCCCCCTGCCAGTCTCTTAGTGAGGGCCCCCCACCAACAGCCCGTCACAGTTCGCCGCAGCAATGACACACCGATTCCCCCCAAAACGGGCGCCAACATATCAATATCCACAGCAGCCTTAATATGGGTGGAGTTCGTGGTGGCCGACTTACTCTCCCCCTTTCTTGGAGCAGAATTCTTAGTTTACCAGTTCCTTGTTTAAAGTGGCAGATTGGTTTATGTAGCTCTCCGGGCCCCCCCCATTGCCGCCCCGCCCCAGATAACCTCGCCCTTCAGGTGAGTGTGCCCTAGTGACTAGCACCTCTGCAAAATCCATCCCCTTGCCAAAATAAAATCAGTTCCAGCCCCGCACAGGAGAATACCATATCAGACATCGGCCATCCAGTGTTCTCCAAGTTTTGTCGGTTATCACCGACAGATCGCGTGGCAAAACAACCCTTTTTAGAGTGGAGTGCTTTTTCCTTTGGGGATCCCTCTGCACATAGTGTTAAAAGGACGGTTCCCATTGTCCCCGTGGTGACACAGATGCCCCAAATGCTTAGGAACCAGACCCCCTACCCGTGCCAAAATCGCCCATGTCACTTCCTTCCCCATTTCGCCCTTTTTTCCAAACTCGATTACTGAAGGGGTACATCCAGAAGACACCCCAAAACTGTATCACCACGCCCTTTGGTATTTTCACTTTCAAAATCAGTTTTTTTGGGTTTAGAAAAAAGGCCAGAGCCCAAAATTTACAGATGATGGATGGATCTGGGGTTTATCCTCTGCGCTGTACATCGACATTCCTCATCTTCCCCCCTTCAAACAGGAAACTGCAACACATCCCCCGTTTAGACAGCCCGCAGCAGAGTGGGGGGTTTGTGCGATACGACAAATGTGTTTTTGGCCCCAAGAGGTGGACTTTTCCCGGGACACCACCATGCTCCCACGGTGTTCCCCCCCTAGACAAGGTTTTTGGCAGTCAAAGCAATTCCCCCAAACCCCCTCTTGGTCAAGACCCCCAGAGATGTTGGAATGGTGAACTACTACACCCCTTCCCGCGGATTGATCCCTCATGGAACCCCTTTACACTGCACTTTCAGGAAAAACCCAAGACTTGATGGGGCTCCCTCAAGCAGTACATTCAAAGGGCCAAAAGGGAAACTCTTGCTGTCAGCCCCCCTTTTTTTTCCCACCCCAGGGAAGCCTTTCCCTCACCACAGACGCCCGCAACATCGCTATCGGGAGTTGTCCCCGACAGGTGGTTTTAATGACTGCCTTGCCCTTTGGGTTTCTTCAGCCGCTAGCTACTGAAGGCGAAAAGAACAACTTGCCCTTACCAAGCTATCTGTCATTTTTTCCTGATTAGACAGATCACATGCCCCCGGGTTTACGGCCTACAAGACAAGCTGTCATGGCCCCCCACCAGTGTCTTATCTTTCTGCCATCGCTGAGTTTAAAAATGCTCTATTAAAAACCTGCTGGGCCGGAAGAATTCGTAGCGAGCCCTCTCCAGAGTTCAATTTATGCAGTTATTTTGAGTGGGTACAACCATCTCGTAAAGACAGCAAAAGGACCCTGAGACGTCAGCGCGACATCCATATTCCCTCAAGTGGAAGGGCGTCCTGTGAAAAAAGCAGGTACCACATCCCCTGCAACATCAGCCCGGTCGGGCTGCGCCCATGGATTTCCCGCCTCCCCCCGTCGTAAATTTTGCCTCATCCCAGCCTGTCCATCCCTCTGATGAGCGACAGCACGCTTTCCGAAGCGAAAATTTGTGGGCACAACATCCCAGGAGACGCAAAGGGCTGGATTCGATCCTTTCACCATCTGTAAACCCCAAAATTCAGAAAACAACCGAAAGGGTCCTTACCTTTACCAGCGCGGGCGTTTTCACACATCCATGAACATAGGGGGTCCCTATCCCACAGAAGGACATTGCAACCTTTACCATAGTAGACCGTTCAACTAGAGGGCAGGGAAAGCTTTTCCTAGTCAAAACGCCAGTTCTGCCCCTTTACGCCACTGCTTTCGAGATTCAGTTTCCCCCCCCAAGGGACGTTCGCCCAAAAACCCCTTTTTCTTTTCGGCTTTGGATGCCCCGGGGGCAGCTTTTAGGCACCTTACCATCACACCAGGGCCCTACAACCCGGAAGTAATGACAGGGGGAAAGTGTTTCCACAAAACCCCTAAAAGCTGCCTGATATTCGATTTTTAGCAACTCAATGTGGTTTTGAAATTTCCCCGGGTTTTCTCGCCCTTGAACGACTCCAAAGGAAGGGCCCGATGTCTCCCCAGCAAGATGGTTTTCGGCTACCTCCTTTTGGTCCCTGGCAAATTTTCTTCCCCAATGCCCCACCAGCGAGACATCACCAGAACGACGCATCGCGGGAAGTTCGCCCCGCAAACAGACATACGGGCCCACACAAACACTGCCCCGCCCCCAAAAATTATGTAAAATGAGTATGTTTTCCTCCACACCAACGCCCGCATGCCTCCCCTCATCCTCCCATCTATGAAGTATTGAAGGAAAAAGAAAGGATTTCCCGCTGCGGATTAAAAGGCGCCAACGATTTGGGCCTTTATAGATCGCCTAAAGCCCGCGTATCTTTGGACGATGACCCACCTCCCCGTACGGTTCTCCGGGCGGGCCGCCCCCCCTCCCCATGCCAGGGGATCTTTGCTGATGGGGGAGATTAAAAACCCCTTGGTCGTAGCTGCTCGACCCGCATAAAAGCGATGATCACGCGAGTGGGTGGCCCACGCCATTTGCCCGCCCAGCCCCAACGCTGTGGGATGCCAAACAAAGGCTGCTCGTATTGCCAGGGTGCCCGCCCCCTTTATCACGCGGGGGGGGGGGGGCCTCGTGATTAGTATTTCCCTTTTCTGTGATCTTCACCTCGGTGTAGTATAGCCTAACCTTTTTTAAATAAACATTGCGGAATTGTTACCACTGCTTTTTTTATCCTTTTTAGCTTGAAAGGGAAAATCTAAAGTTTGAAAAGGCTACAGCCTTTAAAACACAACTTCTATTTGTTGATTGGGATACCCGGTTACCCCGGGGTAAGGGATAATCACCATTCAGGGTGCACCATACCAAACTTGTAATGATTAGGAGTTTTGGGAAAACCCAAAGAGCATATTACCCCGCTTGATTTTACCACCCAAAAAGTATATTTAAGGATTTTTTACTTAAAACAAAAGCACAATTTGGGGACCAAATGAACAAAAAAAATAAATTTCCTTTAAAAAGAACAACATACGCGGGTTAAAAAAGCATTTAAATATCCTAACGAAACGAATTTTTTCCCAAATGCTCTTTAGAATGAAAACACACACACCACACAACACACACCAACACACACAAAAAGGGAAAATCACCCCGGTTCAGGAAAAACTATTTAATCACCAGGTTTTTTTTAAAAAAAAAAAAAAAGAAGGCAGAAAACTTTAGTGGAAACCCTAAGAAATTGTATCTCTAGATTTGGAACATAAAAGATAAGGTTAGCGTTAGATTTATAAAGATACAAGGCAAATCGGAAAACTCCGGAGTTAGTGTGAGTTGCCAATTTTTTTTTTCTGAGACTGGATACACTATAGTCTAGCAAATTATGCACACATCTGCATATACTAAACATTATTTTTATGATATTTACATAAATATATAAATTATTTTATGATATGTATATTATAATTATATAATAAATAATTATAAAATTATATTTTTATATATATTAAAATATATATATATATTTTATATATATATATATTATATATATATATATAAAATATAGTGGTGTGTGTGTGTGTGTGTGTGGGTGTGTGTGTGGTGTGTGGTGGTATGAATAGTTGTGCGATTTAAAAGCACACAAACACACACAACAACATTATAACGGGCTCAGAACCCTAGACAAGGCTGACAGGGGTAGTTTAGGGGTTTGACGGGACTCTTTATTGATGAAGAGTAAGAAAAATGTGGGGAAACCGAGCAAAGCCCTAGGGTAAAACGCTGAGCGCGTCCGGGCCCAGCCACCCCTTTAGGGACGAAGGCGGACAGACCCATCACGTCGGGGCGGGGCACGAAGGGGAAAGGGGCACCCTCGGGAAAAAGCAGGACCGTTACCGGAACGTGGCGTGGAAAGGGAACAAGGGGGAAGCTGCGGGGAAAAGAGGGAGCGAGGTAGGTCACGGTTTCCGTTGTTAATGACCTTCCAAAAACACACAAACCACACACACACACACACACACACCACACACACACACACACACACACAAAACACACAACACACCACAAACACGCACAACACACACACAACACTCCCGAAACACACACACACACCACACACACACCAACACACACACAACACACACACAAACACACAAGATAATATATAAAATTATATATATTAATAATATATATAATATATAATTATCTATCTATCTGTCTATCTATCTATTTTATCTATCTTCTATCATCTATCTATCTATTTTTATTATCTATATGGGTGTTTGGGAAGGTCGGGGGGTTTATTTTTTTTTTATTAATTTTTAACATTCCAATTAAAGGGTAAACTGCCAACCCCTGACCTTTGAGGAGTGTCAGGTCCCCCAAACTTGGGGTTAATTGATTTAAGAGGAAAACTGAAAGATTATTTTGACTTATTTAAAATTGGGAGATCGTACAATAATTGTTCGTAACTACCGGGTAAAAAGGTTAGAGCACCTAGTGGGGGTTGCTTGAGATGACGACTTTTCGTCCACATTTTTTGTAGCCGGGGCTCATATCTTTTCTCTTTTCATTGGTTTTTTTTCCATACACATTTTTTCATTGGTTTTTTGTCCAATGACCCCATTCCCCATGGGTTAAGACACGCCCACACTAAAACAGTACTTGTTGTCACGTTTTCCCACGTCTGAATCCTGAGCCAGGTCAAAAAGCTATAAAAACGGTCCACTTCGACCGAAGGTCATTGGGGTGCGAAACCAATCAAAAAGTTAGGTCTACTGCCATGTGTGTAATTGGGTAAGACTCTCTTTGGGTTCTTCACTTGTTTAATATTTACTTTTTAAGGGATACCCCCCGGCGTCCAACCCCACTATAATGTAATTACATATATTATATATATATATATTTTATTTTATATAATATATTATATAATAAATAAATTTTAATAAAATTATGTGTGTGTGTGTGCATTTTTTATTATATATAAATTTTTAAAATATATAAAATTTTATTATATATATATATATATATTATTTTTAAAATAATATAAAATTTTTTATTTTATTTATTTATTTATATTATAAATAA
>NW_023661908.1:0-16844 GCF_015228065.2 Penaeus monodon | reverse complement strand
TATAATCATTATAAAAATATAATTATATATATATAAAAAATATATATATATAATATATATTAAAATATATATATATTAATTAAAAATTTTATATAAAAAAATATTAAAAAATTATTATAAAAATATAAATAATTTAAAATTACTTTTTTTAAATATTTTTAAATATTTACATATATATAAAATATACTATTATACAAGATATACCTAATTAATACATATCGGGGTGATATGTCCAATTTTGTCATATTACAGATATTGCAAGCTGAATTACCCAGAAAAGAATAAATAAACAGTAGTAGATGATAGAGAAGGGTTTTACAGAGACAGAGACATGAGAAGAGAGAGAGAGAAAGAAGAGAGAAAAAAATACGAAAGATAGAAAGAGATGAGAAGAGAGAGAGAGAGAGAGAGAGAGTAGAGGAGAAGAGAGTGAGAGAGAAAGAGAGAAGAGAAGACAGACGATGAAACGCAGATAGAGAGAGAGAGAGAGAGAGAGAGAGAAGAGAGAGAGAGAGAGAGAGAGAGAGAAGAGGAGAGAGAGAGAGAAGAGAGAGAGAGAAGAGAACGAGAGAAGGAAGAGAGAGAGAGAGAGAGAGAGAGAGAGGGAGAGAGAGGAGAGGGAGAGAGAGAGAGAGAGAGACAGAGACAGACAGACAGACAGAGAAAGAGAAGGAGAAATACATTGTAAACCAGGAAATTATACCCTTGTCACTACGGTCGGTTGTGGAATGACTTGTGTCCAGTAATAATGTACCAAAAGTTATTTTTAATCCTTCATTTATCTAGTTATTTAACTCCCATCTCAATAAGGGTGAATATTATAAACACTATGTATTTTCAGTCAGTTATTATTATCATCTCTTATTATTACTTTTATTACCATTATTATTGATATTATTATTATTATTAGCAGTAGTATCATTATTATTATTATTATTATTATTATCATTATTTGTTGTTGTTGTTGTTGTTGTTATTGTTGTTGTTGTTTGCTGTTTTTTGTTGTTATTATTATTGTTATTAATATTAATATCATTATATTTATCTTTATTATTATCATTATCATTATTATTACTATCATTATCATTACCATTATTATCATTACCATTATCATCATTACTATCATTATCATTATTATCATTTGCATTACTATCCTATATAAACAGTAACTTGCACATCGTCATTATTAAAGGAAAAACCCGTATAAATTTCTCCAAAAAGTATTAAGACCCTGATAAGTTATATATGTTTCACCTAGTCCGACCCTTCGCATTCTAGTGATAATTCATCATCATCATCATAAAGGGTCTAACGCCGACGGGGGCGCATGGCCGCATCCACCCTTCGCTTCTAACTTTAGGGCGAGTCTCCAGGCAGGTCCACGGCCCATCTCTAATTCCTTATGAGAGGTCTCGTCGAGCTGCCCAAGCAATGACCTCCTGGGTCGTCCCACAGGCCTCCTCCACCCAGGGTTGTCTCGCAAAGAGACAACCTGATGGGCAGGGTCGTCCGCAGGGAAACGAACTAGGTGCCCATTTAGCTTGGGTTGGTGATCCCGGATTATGCAAGTAACAGGTCCCATGCCAGTCTCACAGTGCAACCGCCGGTTGGGCACATGGTCCTGCCAACTGTACCCCATGATCCGGCGAAGGGACTTGTTACAAAAGGCATCAAGACGAGACTCCAAGACACTAGATAGCGTCCAGGTTTCGCTTCCATAGAGCAAAACTGGCAGTATCAAGGTCTTGAAGACACGTAGCTTGGTCCTTCTGCATAGGTACCGACATCTCCAAACGCTCTTGTTGATCAAGTTCATGGCTCCTGTTGCCAGACCAATCTGTCTATTAACTTGGACTATGCTACCAAGGTATGTAAAACTCTCTGTAACTTCAATGTCCTCGCCGCAAACATGGATCAACTGAACAGGTTCCCGTAACAGGCCCCTAAAGTCCTGAATCTTGGTCTTGGTCCAGGAGACCTCTAGGCCTAAGGGCTTCGCCTCATTGCTAAATGCATCAAGAGCCGCCACGTGCGACTCCAAGGACTCAGATAAGACAGCAACATCATCGGCAAAGTCATGGTCTGAGACCTTGATATTGCCTAGTGTTGCTCCACATTGACTTTGGCTAGTAGCTCTGCCCATTATCTAGTCCATACATGTGTTGAAAAATGTTGGTGCAAGGACACAGCCTTGCCTCACCCCTGAATTAACAGTGAAGAAGTTCGACAAACCCCCACCACACTTTACAGCACTTTCAGCACCAGTACAAAGGCTTGCTATTAGGCCAATAATCTGCTTCGGAATTCCCCTGAGTCTCAGGATCTCCCATAGCGATTACCGATGCACCGAGTCAAACGCCTTCTTAAGGTTGATGTAGGTTGCAAGCAACCCACGACCAAACTCAAGACGGCGTTCCACAAGTACTCGAAGTGCTAGTATTCGGTCTATTGTGGACTTACCAGGGGTAATCCAGACTGCTCCGGTCTCTGATGCCTCAAAGGTCCGTTTCAGAAGAATTGTGGGCGGAGAACTTTGCCTGGAATGCTGAGCAGTGTATTGCCACGGTATTTGCTACAATCCCAACGATCCCCTTTCCCCTCCAGAGAGGGATGGCAACGCTCCTCAGCAGATCAGGGGAATGGTACCAGACTGCCAGATGCCAGTCAGGACTGTGTGCAGGCCCCGAGCCATAGGTTCACCCCCAGCCTCTAGCAGTTCAGCAGGCATATCACATATGCCTGCAGCTTTCCCATATTTCAGCTTGGAAATCGCCATCCTAGCCTCCGTTAGGGTAGGAGGTTCCTCCTGATGGGTGGTCCGGTACAGGTATTGTGACATTGCTTGCATCCAAGCTAACTATTGGAGGGTCTATCTGTGTACTGCTCAAAATACTCAGCCCAACATTCACTAACCCCAACATGATCTGGGATGATCTGTCCATCAGCTGATCGGACTGCAGTCATCTGTGAGGAGGGCTTAGAGTTCAGGTTTCTCAGGGCTGTTAGGCAGGGCGAAGGTCGTTTACCAAGAAATGGCCTTCAACTCCTCAGCAAGATTTCTGATGAAACTGTTCCTTGTCCCTTCTCAGCACGTGTCCGAGCCCTACACACCATGGAGCGATGCAAGACTTGATTACCACTCAGCTGAGCCATGTGATTCGCTTCAGTGGCCTTTAATGTCACCAGGGATATGAAATTCTGCCTTGCCCTTGAGCGTATGCCAATGGACTCCTGCGCTGCTTCGAGTGTTATGCACTTGAAGAGCTCCCACAGAGCAAATGGGTCTGTCAGGTTGTCGAGTTTTGTGAATCGGTCAGAGACTGCCATGGTGAACCCATGGCACACTCCTCCTCCCTTAGTCTGTCCAAGTGAAACATCTTAGAGTGGCCACTGGAGGGACGGGGAGTTTTGAAGTGGACCCACAGGCCACTGTACCCGTATCGCTGTACCATGTCCAGCGCTGCGGGTTGGATCGCTGGTACCGCTGCTGAGATCAGCTCCCGAGCCATGGAGGCCGACAGACATCTCATAGCCAGCTCGGTTGCAGCTGGATGCTGCATTGAAGTCGCTCAGAACACGAGCATATCTCGCTGAGGGCAATTGTCTGCCACAGATGTGAGTTTGGAGTAGAACGCCTCTTTCACATCAACTTTACAAACATCAGTAGGAGCATATACAGCAATAAGAGACATGAAGCCAAAGGCATGCTTCAATCTCAATGCCATAATATGCTCCTCAACTGGTGTCACCTCAACTACCCTTGCCTTGTTGTTGTCGTGGGGGACTTAGGAGCAAGGGCTGGGACCCTTGCTAGAGATCTCCCCTGCCTTGGGCCTCAGCCCTCAACTCAACTAATTTGCATGGTCTTTTTTCCCCTCCTGCTTTTCGTTTCTGTCCCTTCCCAACCCCTTCTATTATCTACTTCCTAAGGTGGGAGAGCCATGCTGAAAGAATGAAAGTCTGACTTTGTGCCAGTCCTGTACGGCCTGAGGTAGCCATAAGCAAGGTATTCCCTGTTTTAGTTGTCTAGCCCTTACCCCTCCAGGGGACCCTGAGGGGTGAACTGTTTCTCTCCCCAACATACTCCAGTCCAATGGCAAATAATGAAGTCGTTATACCCTTTTTAGGGGCAATGAGACTTGCCCCTTCACCAAATAGCCACATCAATTCAAACTCTCCCGATTCCCCAACCCCAGGCTCTCCTTTGACCACGGCTCCGAACACCTGCAACTACTACCTCTTCCTCAATGCCTACTAGTACATTATCCACCCAGGTCAACATTCAATCTCCAGACCTTCCTATTGTCCCAACATGGCTCAACTTCATCACCTCTGCCCCCACAATCTTCATCAACTACCCATCCTTCCTTAGTACTACTTTACAGTCTTACTGCCCATCTCTCCATAATTTTTTTTTTTTAATACTACCTCGCTAAACACTACTCCCCCTTCCACATGCCGTCTGTCCTTATACTACCCACATCTCTACAAATATCTTAAATACTCCATTTAGTCCAGCCAAATGGGACCGTTTTTTTGTGATCCTTCCCACAGATCCCTACTCTTCCAACAATGCCTCCAAAAACAAGTAGGCAAAGTCTCTGTCTATAGACCGATCGTTCCCGTCTCGTCACAGAAACAGCTATAGCATTATCAACTCATCACCATGATCTCTCTGGTAACCCTATTCCTGCAGAACCTCACCCAAACCCCTCAATACTTGCTCCGGAGCTGTCTTTATCTCCCGGGAAAACTGCCCTATCTATAACAAAATTTGGTCAGATTGTGGAGAAGACTTACTCACCTGCCCACGGACTATGATGTAATATCAGTACAGCGCTACTCCATTCCTCCCAGAGGTCATCATAAGAAACCCACTAACATTGCCAAAATTACTTTTCGCAGACATGACCTTCCTTTTAACATTTACATTAGTGGAGAATCCCCCCCTGTTTGACCATATCAACCTCTTCCCTCAGTGCCCAAATTGTTGGTATTTAGGACATCCTGCCAAACATTGCTGTTCCACAGCAAGATGCCCTCTATGTGCCCAACTGGTCATACACGATCAAAGTGCTCTGCACAAGTTATGCACATGTGCCAACTTGGGGGGCCCAATAATGTTTTTTTTGGGGGCTGCCCCTACAAATTTAAAGTCAAACTTGAGACACTCTATGTGAAGCCAGACAGGAAGCACATAGAAAAGGGTTTTCTCTTACTGCCTACTCCAGTAATGTCGCTTGCTCTGCCCACCCCCCCTCCCTCCCAAGACATTCCTAAAACCTCCCCTATACCTATCCCTCTTACATCTTACTTCCCCACTTCCACCCTCTACCTTCCCTAGTCAAATTCTTTTGCCACTCTAAACCCAGAAAACTCCGATCTCTGCTGCAGCCCAACACTTCCCCTCTCCCTCCTTGCCCTACCCAACAACAGACAAGACTAAAAAATACTCAAAATTATCTACTTGAGTCCCAAACTGACACCAAAACCTCTCACCCACCCACTCCCGCTCCCTCCACATTCAAAGTGACTGCCGATATCCATCCTCCTCCTACTCACATTCCCCTACACCCCTTCCCTTCCTCCCCCTCTCTCTCAACACCCGCCCATCCCCCTCAGCTCCAGCTCCACCTACATTAACCCTCCCTCCATCCCTCTATCCCTTCCACTCCCTCCCGGAATGGAAGGGGTAGGGGATGTGAATCCCTTATGTCACAATATGCCCTTCCCCAGATCCTCCACCTCCTGAACATCATTCCCCCCTCTCATTCCTTATCTTAACCCCTAGTTTTCCTTCCCCTTCAGATTCTCCAACACGCACTTTAACCGTTATGACTCATAGATCAACTAAAGTATGGCTCTCCTACATTGGATATTCGTGGTGTCCTTTCTCATATCCTTTCTCTTATAAACCCATCCTTTATTTGCCTCCAAGAGACTTTTCTTACACATCCTCCTATACCAGTCCCCTACTACCATTTTGTCTCTTCACACCCCCTTTATACTTGTCCATCAGAAAGCACCTTATGTCGTTCAGTCTACTTCTTCCTTTCCCACCCCATTGATTTTGTTGCCTTTAAAAATCAAAATTTCCCAACTTCAGCAACCTTTCCTCATAGTTGGTGATTTTAACTGCCGCCATACTTTTGGGGATGATTCTATCACCAACTCTCGTGGCTCATCCCTATAATGCTTCCTCTCCACAACTGACCATATTATTCTTAATTCAGATCTTTTCATGCATTGATCTCTATCTAAGCTCCCCTTCTCTTCATTTAGTTTTCCATTGGTCATTTCTAGACCACTTTCCCTATAATGACCACTTTCCAGTTTTCCTTTCTCCTTCTCTTACTTCATATTTCCCTTCCTAACTCCCATGCTGGTGCTTTGAAGAGCTAATTGGCATACTTTCACTCCACTCTGCTATTCCTACTCCCACCCCCCTTCTCATCCATTTCAGATATGATACAATATTTCACAACTACAGTCCTAAGAGCTGCCTATACAGCCATTCCTCGAGCTTCAAGACTTTATGCCTCAAAATGTGTTCCATGGTGGAATTCTGATTGCAATAAAGCACTTTGCTTAAAGCATGCAGCCGGGAACAGTTACTGCTACAAACAAGGCACGCCTAATCAACTATCAGCCCTTTTTTCCTTTAGAAGAGCATCCTCCTGTCTTCGTCGTTCAATCCGGAACAGTAAAAAAAAATGCTGGCGAAATTATGTTTCCTTAATTACATTTAAAACTATCTCAACTTTTTGATGCCGGATCCATAAATCATTAGGCAAACATCCCCCCATCCAGAGATACTCTCATCTCTGATCTTCTTCAAGTCCGTAATGAACCAGGAGACTATTTCAGCCAGGTCAGTAGTGGTTCTCACCTTTCTCCACACTTCTCTTCTATTAAGACCATCAAGGAACGCACCCCAATTATCTTCACTCTATCCTCTGCTGAGTCCCATAATGCTCCTTTTTCCCTCAGAACTCAGTGCTGTCTTAAAAGTTATGCCGCAACACTCATTAAGGCCATTGATGGTATTCACTACCATATGCTCCTACATCTTCCATCATCTCTCCTTCTTATTAACTATTTTCAACCACATATAGACATCAGGAAATTTAAATTTCTCATGGAGAGAATCTCTTAACCTCCCTTTCTTGAAACCCAATATATTGGGTACCCTCCTCAAGATACCACCCCGTCTCTCTAACTAGCTGCTCATGCAAACTACTAGAGTGAATTTGTTAAATTCTGTTTAATGTGGTATCTAGAATTTCACAATCTTTCTCCTTCCCAGTTTGGTTTCTGTCGTGCCCGAAGTACAACTGGCCCCCTTGCTCATTCGAGACATACATTACATCTGCATTTACATGCCATGAATCCTCATTAGCCACATTCTTTGACTTAGAAAAGTGTATGATACTACATGGCAGTGCCATATTCTCCTCCCATGGGTATCTTTATAAAGTATTTCCTCTCCAAACGCACTTTTCCAGGTCAAAATTGCCTCTTCCACATCATCATCATTTCCTCAGTTTGATGGGATCCCACAAGGCATTGTGCTCAGCACCACTTTATTCCTTCTTGTCATTAATGACATTGTCTCAGTTTTACCACCAGGAGCTCGATTATCCACCTGATGATTTAACCACCTTTGGCTCTGGTACATCCATGCCAAATCTCTGCTAGTTCCTTCAGTCTGCAATATCAGCAGTATCTTCCTGGACCACTAACCATGGCTTCCACTTTTCTACCTCCAAATCTTTCTCTACCCTTTTCTCTCACACACGTGTGGGTCCCCAATCTTCACTCTTCTTATATGGCACTCCACTCCAATACCGTTTCTCTGGAAAATTCCTTGGCATTATCTCTTACATTAAAGAAAAAGCTTGCGCCGCCTCCGAATCTTAAAAACTCTGTTCCATATATCCTGGGGCTCAGATCGCAAAACTCTACTCCATCTTCATGTTACCTTGATCCTCTGTCCCAACCTTCCTACTTGCTCATCTTGATACAATCCCCCATTGCGGTCTTCGCTTAGCCCTGGGCAATTTTCATTCCTCTCCAGTTGAGAGCCTGCTCACTGAATCAGGCATGCCATCTCTCTCTCGACGCCATACCCTTCTCTTTCTCCGATGCTATGCTCAATACCACCAACTTTCCTTCACTAAACTATCCCACAATCCCTGACCACCAAAACAATATCCCCCCCCCCCCCCCCCATTTCCTTGACCATGTCTCCATTCATTCCTCCAATATTCTTGTTTACACAGATGGCTCTAAATCCACAACCGGTGCTGGTTTTGCAGTAACCTTCTCAACTCGCACTTTCAGATACCCCCTCCTTCCTGAATCCAGTGTCCTTACTACAGAACTGTACGCACTTATTTTTGCCTTGAAACACATATACTCACTCCCTTCTTCCTCTTTCACTATTTTTACTGACTCCTGTAACTCATTAACTCATAAAATCAATGCATTCGACCAACCTCTTTATCTGTAAGATTCAGAACTGGTTGTTTTGCCTATCCACAAGCCATAACTATCAGATTTTGCTGGATTCTCAATCATGCTAGAATCCCGGCAATGAACAGGTAGACACTCTAGCACGCTACGCCGTTGTCCTCATCGCACCAACCACGTTTTCACGCATTCCAACCACGGATTATTACCCCCACTTTAAGACCTTCTTGTATAACCGATGGCAATCTTTCTGGTCAAGTCTCCGCACTAATAAATTACATACTGTTAAACTATCAATCTCCTCCTGGTCAGCTCCATTTCATCGGAACAGACGTTGGGAGACAGCTCTCGCCCGCTAACGTATTGGCCACACCTGACTAACACACTCCTATTTACTGTGACATTCTGATCCACCCCTATGTTTTTCCTATCTAATGTCCCTTTTCAATTCCACACATTCTGTTGTCCTACCCACGCTTTGATGCAGCCCGTACCTCTACTTTCCTCCAACTATCCTCCTTTACCGACCTCCCAACCTATCAGGCATCCTTACAGAATCTCACACTTTCTGCTTTAACAACCTGTTCTCCTTCCTCAGACGCAATACATATCGTTTACTAAATCTAATACCCTTACCTAACCCTATCTTAACCCATTCGCTCGTCAACTCCTTTACCCACCTTTAACCTTCTCAATATTAATCTAGAGAGTTTGACATAGCATCTAACTACTAACTCAACTACGCTTATTAACCCTTATTGTACCTTCCTATAGTTCTACATGCCTTTAGATGTCTAGCACATTTATTTTGCTTTTAACAATTTCCCATCTCTCTTTCCTCTATCACACACACAACACCACACCACCACACCAACACCACACACACACACACACACACACACACACAGTGGTCTAATCACTTCGTATGTGATTTTAAATTGGTTTCTTAGCATCCTTGTTTAAATATTATTATAATGTTGATTAATGGCATTCAACAATAAGTCTGTATAATCCCATTGCCGCAACTTTGGTGCTTAGTTACCTCAATTTCATTTTCAAAATCATATTAAAATTACACCAAACCTAAATTGCAATCGTCTGTTTAAATCTATATATCTTTTCATTTAAAATCCTAAGACAATACAATTCATTTTTATGTAAAATGACTTGCACCCATACAAATACCTGCTAATTATCAGAAACGCTTTTGCAATTTTTTTTTTTTTTTTTTTGTATATGTTTTTCTCGATAAGTGTGTCGCATTTCAAAGAATATTTCAAGTAATCAACATAAAATCCTTATAAATAGAACAATAGTAGATTATTATTGTTATTACATCAGAATATATTACAAATAATTATTTTACTCTTCAGCTCAACGAAAATAAGGACTTTGTAAATTATCTATTCCCTTGCAGATTGAGAGGGGGGGGGGGGGAAGATAAGATAAGAGAGAGTTATGGACTACAGAGAAGAGGGAAAGAGAAGAGAAGAGAAGGATGAGAGAGAAGAGAAGAGAGAGACAAAGACAAGACAAGACAAGACAGAAGGCAAGCAAGGCAAGGGCAAGGCAAGGAAGGCAAAGGGAAAGGAAGGCAAGCAAGGCAAGAGGCAAGGCAAGGCAAGGCAAGGCAAGGTAAGAGGCAATACAGAGGCAAGGCAAGGCAAGGCAAGGCAAGAAAAGGGAAGGCAAGGCAAGGCAAGGAAGGCAAAAACAAAAAAAAAGCAAGACAAGAAGGCAAAGAGAAATCATTATTTGTTAAACAGAATCTTTCCTAAAACTCTACGTAATATCTATCAACAAATTCCTGTTTACTTTCGAAATTCCTACATCATCGTTAACTACCAATTTGAATCTGCAAGCATTCGATTCCTTCATTAAGAGACTACCCTTTAATGTCATAACATGAATCGTTGCAAAAAATTTTACGTCAACAATATCACGTAGGGTCAACTGTGCCTACATTGGCAAAGCGGACTATATATAGCATATAATATAGATAATAATAGTAAATATTATAGTAATTAAGATATATCAATAGTATATATAATATCATACAACTAATAATATATTAAATATAATATATATAGCTATAATATATATGAAGATATAAAAAGAAGTAATTGGGTTTTTATATATCTATTATGTAACACACACAACAACAAACAACCAACCCAAACACAAACAAACCCAACCAACAACACACACACACAGCAACACACACAACAGGCGGCGGGCGCCGCGCAAAAACAATTACACAATTTTGAGCCGCAAGGCAGTGGTAGTCCGATCTCACGGCGAGGAAACATACCGCCTTGAGAAGTCAAACGCAGGTGTCGTAGGGGACGGCGCCGCCGTGGCAAAAGTAGTAGAGCGCTGAACCGCGGTTGATTAGGAAGGGCATCCAGTCAGGTAAGGGTGGTACTGCCAAATGGCTTCTCAATAATAAATTGAGAGAGGACTAGATCTTGCACTGGAATGAATGGCTGTTGAACAAACAAACATATACATACATATATAGTAGTATTGCAGTTTCCCCTGAAATGTAGTTATACCTGAATATCTTTCTCATACAAAAAATACTGCTGATATGTGTACTTTGTAAAACACATTATCTTTAACTGAGATATGTTTGTTTATTTGCATAGTTATGTTGTCAAAAATACTTGTAAGTCTTCATTCCATTGTACATAAGTATTCTCTGGATATTGAATATATCAAGACTAGAACAGGATTAATATTTAAGCATCAGTATTATACAATATCCTCTCTAGACTTTTCTTCCGCTGACGAAAGCCTTAACGGATTATCACTGTTGTATATTCAGTCTGGCTACTCTGAAATCAACACGGCCTTAACGGATATATATTACGGTAGAAATTCTGTTTGGCCAAGAGACATCACCTGGCCTTAAGGGACTTACACCGCCGTCAACCGTGATAGACGGTTTAGCCACATCTCTCTGATAACGGCAAACGCACTAATGATAAACAAGACAACAAATTAGTGACCACGTGATTTATTAATCGTCACCCTTCAGTGATTTTTCTTCAGTGTTTGTGCTACTTGTGTCTCAGGATGCCTGACCAGGGAAACCAGTAGCGACGCTGCTACAGCAAAGAAGACATTACATCTATTAATGGATTCCGAGCACCAAGCACCTTCCATGTGATTCACCATCCTCGAGTGTTGTTTTAAAGCGCACTGAATCAGCAAAGGTATCATCAAGTTTAGTCATGCAATATCTCTCCTTCCTCCAGATGTTTTGGCTCCAAATCAGGCTCCTTGATATACTGCGTTGAAACTATGAATCCCTCTTTCACTCTTCGACGTAAGGGTCATATAATACTTTCTGAGCAACATCTATGCACTCAGTTATCTTTTTCTCCTCTTCTTTTTTCTTCTTTCCTCCGTTCCCTTTCTTTTCTTTTCATTTTTCTTTTCGTTTCTTCTCTTTTCTTCTTCCTCTTCTTCTTCTTCCCCCTCTTTCCCCTCTTCCTCCTCCTTCTCCTCCTCCTTTTATTCCCAAATCTCGCCCAATATTTTTGCGAAATGAGACCGTTCGAGGGCCTTATTTATTAAAACTGATCTCCACAGGGAAACAAAACAACATATCTTCCTTAAAAATGCGTTTTTCTTCCCATTTGAGTCGCGTGTAAATAAAATAAGAATCGTCTGCGGTTTCGACACGTTTGTGTGAAACATTTTAACCCCCGGGACGTTTATTTATTACGTATTCAGGGGGTCCGACCCAAAGGGGAGGGGAATAGGTGTGATGGTTTCCCCTTTGGGACATTCATAGAATATGTGGTTTTACAAGAGTGTCGAAGATGGGGGGATTTTTTTTTTGGTTATGTGAAAGGAATTCGCACATACACCTGATACACACACACACTTATGCGCCACACAACACACACACTCGCACATTGTATGGGTGCATATGACTATATAATTATTATATATAATACACACGTGGCTTTTGTGTAAATATATAAAAACATGAAAAAAAACCCCCCACACACACAAAAAACACACACCAACACCCCACACAAACACAACACGAAAAAAAAAAACCCAAAAAACACACAAACAAACAAACACACATACTCTCACTCACACACACACACACCACACCACACACCACACCCCACACACACCACACACACCAAAAAACCATATATATTTTATATATATATATATAATATATATATAATATTATATAGGGGGGTTTTTATTATATATATTTACATATAGCAGATTTTTTTTTCAAAATGCCCCCTTTCAAGGACGTTGGCGATCATGGGTTTTTCCCAATTTTTTTTTCAATTTAGACGGTGGTTTTTTCCTTGCCCTTTCCCCCCGGTTTTTTTTCGAGCCCCTCTCTATTTACCCAGTTCTGGGGCCCGGGACTGCTTGGCTGGCTTCCCACCCCCGGTAGGCAGGCGTCGAGGTGAAAATTTCCCGCCCAAGGGGGAAAAACGCGCCCCGGTGACTCGAACCCTTGACTCAGATTGCCGTCGTGACAGTCTTGGGGCCGATATTTTTTCTTTTTTTTTTTCGGGAGGTTTTTGTTTGAGCCGCCGTGGCCACGCATGATACTTAGTTTTAGTTTTCATGTTGTGATGCTTTGGTGGGACGGTAGGGGCCCCATTCCTTTCCACGGGGAGTGCCAGTGTTTCCTTTTTGGTAATCATTTCTCATTTTTTCCGGGCTTGGACCCGCCTGACTTGGCGGCTTGGCCACCCGTGGGTGGTAAGGCAACGAAGTGAAATTTCCTTTCCCAAGGAACAACGCGCCGGGTGACTCGAACCCCGAACTCAGATTGCCCTCGGCCAATCTTGACCATGCTCTAACCCCTCGGCCACCGCTGCCTTTTAAGGATTATCTTATCTATTTCTCTATCTCTCTCACATTCTCTCCTCTCCTCTCTCTCTTTTCCCCTCCCTTTTCCCTCTTTTTTTTAAATTAATTTTTTTATTTTTTTTTATTATATTATATATATATTTTTATTATATAAATATAAAAATATTATATATATAATATATATTATATATTTTATATAATATATAAAAATTTTAAAAATTATATATATATAATATATATAATATATTATAATAAATAATTATTTTTAAATTTTTTGTGTGTTTTTTGTGGGGTGTGTGTTGTTGTGTGTGTGTGTGGTGTTTTTGTTTTGGGGGTTTGCATTATAAAATTATGTACACATGTGTGTACAATTTTATCAGAGTTAATATATACATATATGTGTGGTGTGTATAGTAATATAAAAAAAATAAAATATATATATATTTTAAAATATATTATATTTAAAAATTTTTTTTTATAAAAAAATAATATATATATATATAATTATATAATTTTTTTATATTTTATAAATTTTATAAATATATATATATGGTACACATTTGTGTAATGTATTATATAATATATATTTTAAAAATTATATATAAAATAATTATCTATATAAAATATTTTATATAATTTTTTTTTTTGTTTTTTTTTTTTTTTTTGTTGTGTGGGTGTGTGTTGGTGTGTGTGTGTGTGTTTTGTGTGTGTGTGGTGTGTGTGTGTGTTGTGTGGTTGTTGTTTGTGGGTGTGTGTGTGTTGTGTGGGGTGTTGTGTGGTGTGGTCATAATATATACATATATATCACATGTGTGTAAAATGTACACACACACACACACCACACACACAACACACACACACCAAAATAAATATATTATATAAATATATATATATAATAATAATATTATATAAATATATATAATAAGCATATATATAATATATATATATTTTATATATATATATATAATAAAATTATATATATATAAAAAATATTTTAAATAAAAAAAATATATATTTTATATTTTAATAAAAAATTTTGGTGTGTTGGGTTGGGGGGTTTTTGTTGTGTGTGTTTGTGTTTTTTTGGTGGTTTTTTTTGTGTTTTGTTTGTGTGGTGTGTGTGTGTGTGTGTGTGGGGTTGGGTGTGGTGGGGGGTTTTGTTTGGGGGTTTTGGTGTGTGTGTGTGTGTTGTGTGTGTGTTTGTGTGTTTGTGTTTTGGGGTTTTGGGTGTTGTGTTTTGTGTGTGTTTTATTAATATATAATATATAATATATATTATAATATATATATTAATAATATATAAATATTATATATTTATTTATTTATTTTTTAAATTATAAAATATATAACATAAATACATACATACATCATATATACATACAAAAATACGTGCATTCATACATACATACATACATACATACATACATACTACATACATCATAATAATACATACATACATGCAAACTACAAACTAACACAACATCATTACAAAAAAAATAAAATAACACATTTATGACCCGTAAACACCGGGAAATTCATCCCCCATAAAGGGAAGAATCCGGACGCGAAGCCAGGTGCGGGGCCGAGGACACAGGACCTGAAACAGGGCTTGGGCAGGGCGAGGTTCAGGGCTTGGTCAGGGCGAGGTCAGGGAAATATGAAAAAGGGCTAAGGGTTCACCCAGGAAATCATTTACATAGGGGCGACAAGGGGGCTTACGTAAAGAATTTTTTGTATTGTGTTAGGGAACAGTAAAAATGGAAACGTGGATGAATGAAAAAGGGAAAAAGGGAAAAAAAATGTGAAAAGTAATGATATTTGATATTAATGATGATGATAGTATGATGATAACAGTGATAATATTGATAACAAATATAATAAAATGAAACAAAAATAGTAATAAAAAATGATAAAAATAATTAATAAAAATATAAAAAAATATTTAAAAATACAACAAAAAACAATATTGTGATTAAAGGGGAAAAATTTAAAAAAAACGAAATAGGAATGTGTGATATTGTTGTAATAATTGTAATGATGTGATAAAATAATGATGAAAACAACAACTAAATTAAACAATAAAATAATGTAATAAGATGATGAGAAAAATAATAATATAAAAAAAAATAATAATAATAATAATATAAAAATAAATAATAAAATAATAAAAATAAAAATTATAATAATAATAATAAAATAAATATAAAAATTATAATAATAATAAAAAAATAATAAAATTAAAATAAAATAAGATAATTTAATAATAAAATGATATGTAATAAAAATATGTGATAACAACACAAAGCAAATAAAAATAGCACAATATACAATAATGACAACGATAAAAATACGTACTAAAGATAAAAATAATAATAAAAATAATTTTTCTAATAATAAGGGCAAAACATGATAAATAAAAGTAATGATTTTTTGCAAACTTTTCGATAAAGATAAAATATAATAATAATTAAAAAGACCCCCACAGGGACATAAAAAAAACAAGAAAAAAACAAATCAATAGCATCAAGAGAATAAAAGAAAAAGGGGCTACGGACCTAAAAATCATTTTCTCATCAAAAGAAATGGAAAAAGGATGTTAAGAGCGGGAGAAAAAAAATCATAAAGAGCCTTGAGATGCTTTGCTGTGAGGTGGCAATGAAATGAGATTCTGGAATGTCTGCGAGAGCGAGGAGGCAAAAATAATAAGATGAAATATGTAGGGTAGGGTTTTGGTGGCGCGCGTAATAACAAGGGAGGAAATTGGACTGCGCTCTGTGTGTGAGCTCTTTGTGCGGGTTGTGCTTATATGCTAATACACACACACACACACAAAACACACACACACACACACACACACACACACACACACCACACACAAGGGATCCACAAACACACAACAAAACACACACACACCAAACAACACACACACACAACAAACACACACACACACACACACCAAACACAACACAAACACACACACACCCCAAATATATATATATATATATATAATATATATATATATATATATATATATTATATATATAAGGCCGCGTGGCCCAGTGGTTAGGCATCGGATCAAGACAGGCACGGCGGCAATCTGATTCAAGGTTCGAAAACCGGCCGTGCTGTTCTCTTGGGCAAGGAACTTCACTTCGATTGCCTGCTAGCCGCGGGTGGCAAGCTAGCCCAATCGTGCCGGTCCAGAACCGGTTAAATGGATAAAAAACACCAGGAAGGCAACGGCAAACCACCTTCTAAATTGCCAAAAATCATGAAATCATGATCGCCAAGTCCTTTTGGAAGGAAAAAAAAAAAAAAAAAAAAAATATATATATATTATATATATATATATATATATATATATATATTTATTATGTATATATGTATATATGGCATAATATATTATATATTATATATATCTGTAGCGCGGGGCCCCAATGGTTTGGCGCCGGACTTTAAAACTGTTTCCCAACGACCCCCGGGGAAATTCCCCGAACTTCCCCGGGGGG
>NW_023661907.1:0-16845 GCF_015228065.2 Penaeus monodon | reverse complement strand
TATATATATATATATATATATTATATAATATAATATATATATATATATATATAATATAATATATATATATATATATATATATATATATATATATATAATATATTATATATATATATATATACATATATATATATATATATATATATAATATATATATATATATATATATATATACACACACACACACACACACACACGCATATATGTGTGTATATATACGTATATATCTGTACATATATGTGCGTGCATATATGTATATTTGTATATATATATATATATATATATATATATATATATATATATATATATATATACATATATACATATATATATATATATATATATATATATATATATATATATATATATATATATATATATATATATATATATACACACACACACCAATATCAGGCTGTTTCATTGGATAGCGCTCAGATACTTCACTATTTCTACTTTAAAGGAAGCTTCCCAGTTTTGTTATTCGAGGTTGATTATAATTGTAGATTTACAAAGTTCATGTAGTATCTGACAAAAAAGTTTTATCATGTAATAAGATCATTCGAATGTTTAAGACCTGCATGTACGTTAGCATTGACATATGGACAGTGTAAACAAACTGACGTTCCTGATATGAATTATTAATCTGTGCATATAAAGTCTACGGATTATACTTTTCATATTTCAGTAATAACTTTCTTATCTCTCAGATTTCCAAAAACAACTGCAACATAAAATCACGCAAGTAGACGTGACTAATCACACACACACGCGCCCTCTGATACATAAAATCTCCATGAACATTACAAAACTCAATGTTCCAATTTGTAAATATCAAAAGGTCGATCAATTCCACCATGGAGGAATTCGACATTGATCGTCCACCTTACATGTCTACCACAAAAAACAGTGCACATAACTGCGTGTTAAAACAAATTGCGTTAGCAACGGCAAAGGAGCACACCGAATCTATGGGCGATGATGTATATGACCCGTACAGTCTAGATACAAAGCTGGTTGTGCTTGCGCTGTATACAGAAATGGCTTACAACAAGTTAATATGAGAATACAAATTGGGCCAGCAATACACAAACGGAGCTGGCAGGTATATTCCTCGCAACGGAGTTCTTAATGTCTCGGGCTCTGGAGTAGTTTTCTGTGACTCTCAAAGTGCTCTTCGGACACTAAATTCTTCAAAGCAGGTGGCGATGAGGAAATTGTGAGTTGCATTAAGCGTAAAGTAACTTATGCAACAGAGCGCAATTTCAATGTCAATTTGTATGGATACCATCTCAGGCGAAAGAAGCCTGCAGCAAATATACTGTGAACATAGATCTTGGGATGCCTCTTGCTAGGGTTGCACATATATTGAAAGCTCTTATAGGGGAAGAACTAGTAGATCTTATTAACACTCAAAAGCCTGAAAGCAGTACCATATGGCACTACGATCAGTATTGAGATAACAAGCCTTCCTATGGGTGGCACCGCAGTCAAACCAGAATATGTGACGTGGTTATTACCAGAATACGATTACGTTACATAATGTACTGGCAACTGCACGGTGCAAGAAGTGCAGATGAATCTAGATGTAGACTGTGTAACGAAGAAAACAAGTGAACGCTTAAGCCCTATATCTCGGAATGTCATGTGATACAGCCTTTCAGACCACCTAACATGAGGTATAAAGATATATGTGAATATTCATTTCACCTGATACACTCGTATTATATCCTAAATTTACCATGTAATAACTATCGTTAAACAAATAACAGTGTTATTTAAACACAGTGGCAAAAGCATATGAAATTCATATATTTTGTATGATGTATGATTTCATTTCTATTTTACCATGTACAATTACAGTAGTCACAGACTACTATACTATGTCAGATATTTGTAAAACTGTAATCATGATTGCCCATGCCTGAGCTGATAGCAAGGGTGGTAAATTAACTTACTTAACTTAACTTACATTTCTCGGAATGTCGTGTGGTAAAGCCTTTCAGACCACGTACATGAACTGTAAAGAACTATGTAAATATTATATTTCACAGTGGAAGATATAATCGTACTACATTCTAATTTTACTATGTCAAATTTGATGTAAACAAAGAACAGTGTTATATAAACACAGTGGCAAAACCATATCAAAGTAATAGTCTTTTGTATGTTGTATGATTTATATTTAATTTTTATCGTGTACAATTATAGTAATCACAGAATACTGTATTATGTCGAATATATATAAAGCTGTGATCGCGATTACCCACGCCTATATATATATTTATTTACTTATATATGTATATATAAACACACACACACACACACGCACACACACACACACACACACACCACACACACACACACACACACACACACACACACACACACACACACACACACACACACACACACACACACACATATATATATATATATATATATATATATATATATATATATATATATATATATATATATATACACACAAATCAGCGCGCGTGCTCACATACTCGCGCGGCGGTGCGCGTTTGCATGGATACACCCACGCACTCGCATGCGGCGATTGGTGTGTGCACTTGCACTTATTTACATAATTTTAGGTAAATCGAACCTAGATACGATGAAGTTCCTTGGGCAAGGAACTTCACCTCGATGCCTATTTAGCCACTGGGTGGGCAAGCCAGCCCAAGTCAGTGCTGGTCCCAAGCCCGGATAAATAGAGAGAATGATTACCTAAAAGGTAACATCGGCACTCTCCGTTTAAAGGAACTGGGGACCCTACCTCGTACTCCCTCCAAGAGCATCACAACATGAAAACTACGATTAAGTATCATGCTGTGACCACGGCGGCTCAAACATGAACCTACCGTTAAAATAATAAATAATAAACACACACACACACATTTATTTATATGTGTATATGTATGCATACAAACACACACACACCACACACACACACACACACACACACATACACACACACACACACACACATATATAATATATATATATATATATATATATATATATATATATATATATATATATATAGATATACATATATATATATATGTATATTTTATAATATATAATGTGGAATATATATATCATATTTAGAAGAATAAATCATCTATATTCTTAAAATATATTATATACAATATATATTATAATATATATTATTATATATAATTATCCCACTATACGCATTATACTATATATCGCCTTATATATTCCTAATATATATATATATATTATATTATATATATTATATATATATATATAGAATATTATAGTATATATATGATATATAGCTATATATTATAGTAATATATAATTCTATAAATATATATTATATAATATATATATATTATATATATATATAATATATATAATATAATTACTATAATATCTATATATATATATATATATATATAATCTATCATCTATATAAAACACATACAGAATATTATACATATATATATATTGTAAGATATATATAGATATATATTATATATATATATTATATATATAATACATATATATTATATATATGTGTGTGTGGTGTGTGGTATGTGTGTGTGTGTGTGTGTGTCGTGTGTGTGGTGTAGTGTTTGTAGCATACATATACACATATTAAATAAATGTGTGTTGTGTGTGTTATTATTTATTATTGTTAAAACGGTAGGTTCATGTTTGAGCCGCCGTGGCGGTAACAGCATGATACTAATGTAGGTTCATGTGTTGATGCTCTTGGAGGGAGTACGAGGTAGGGTCCCCAGTTCCTTGAAAACGGAGAGTGCCGATCGATGTTACCTTTTAGGTAATCCATTCTCTTCTATTTATCGGGATGGGGAACCAGACTGACTTGGTGGCTGCCCAACCCCCCGTGGCTTAAATAGGCCTCGAATGTTGAAGTTCTTGCCCAAGGAACTTAATCGTATCTAGGTTCGATCTACCTAAAATTATGTAAATAAGTTGCAAAGTGCAAAACACAATCAGCCGATGCGAGTGCGGGGTGCATCCATGCAAAAACGCGCAGCGCCGCGCGGAGTCTTTGAGCTACGGCGCGTGATTTGTGTTTGTATACATATATAATATATATATATATATCGAATATAATATATAATAATATATATATATAATGTGTGGTGTTGTCTGTGTGTTTGTGTGTGTGTTTGTGTGTACTGTGTAGTTGTGGTGGTTATTATGGTGTGTGATGGTGGTGTTGTGTTGTGTTTGGTGTGTTGTGTGTGCGTTCTGTGTGTGCTTGTGTGTGTTTATATATCCAATATAAGTAAATAACTATATCTATAGGCGTGGGTTATGTAATCGCGATCACAGATTTATATATATTCGACATAATACAGATTTCTGTGATTACTATAATTCGTACACGATAAAAATCAAATATAAATCATACAAACATACAAAAGACTATTACTGATATGGTTTTGCCACTGGTGTTCTATAACACTGTTCTTATTTACACAAATTTGAAATAGTAAAAATTAGAATGTTAGTACGATTTATCTTCCACTGTGCAATGAAATATAATATTTACCATAGTTGCTTTACAGTTCATTGTACGTGGTCTGAAAGGCTACCACACACATTCCGAGAAATGTAAGTTAAGTTAAGTAAGTTAATTTACCACAATTGCCTTCAGCTCAGGCAATGGGCAATCATGATTACAGTTTTTAAAATATATGAATAAGTATATTAGTCTGTGACTACTGTAATTGTACATGGTAAAATAGGAGAAATAGCAATCATACATCATACAAAATATATGAATCATATGCTTTTGCCACTGTGTTTACATAACAATGTTATGTTGTTACGGAGTTATTACATGGTAAATGTAGGATTAGAATACGAGTGTATCAGGTGAAATGACATATTCACATATATCTTTATACCTCATGTGTAGGTGGTCTGAAAGGCTGTATCACATCGCCATTCCGAGATGATATAGGGCTTAAGGCTTCCACTGGTTTTCTCGTTACACAGTATACATCTAGATCATCTGCACTTCTGCATCGTGCAGTTGCCAGGACATATTGTAAACGTAATCGTATTCTCGGTAATAAGCCGTCACATATTCGTGGTTTTGACCTGCGGTTGTGCATGCCACCCATAGGAAGGCTTGTATCTCAAATACTGATCGTGTGCCATATGGTAATGCTTTCAGGGTTTTGAGGTTAATAAGATCTACTAGTTCTTCCCTATAAGAGCTTTTCAATATATGTGCAACAATAGCAAGAGGCCATCCCAAGACTACTGTTTCACAGTTATTGCCTGCAGGTTCTTTAGCCTTGAGATGGTATCCATACAAATTGAACCCATTGAAATTGCGGCTCTGTTGCATAAGTTACTTTACGCTTAAGCAAAACTTCACAAGTTCATCATCGACACCTGCTGAAAGGAATTTTAGTGTCCGAAGAGCACTTTGAGCGTCACAGAAAACTACTCCAGGCCCCGAGAAATCTAAGAACTCCGTTGCGAGGGAATATACCTTCCAGCTCCGTTTGTGTATTGCTGCCCAATTGTTATTCTATATTAACTTGTTGTAAGACATTTCTGTATAAAGAGCAAGCAAACCAGCCTTTGTATCTGACCTGTAAGGGTTATTAATACATCATCGCCCATAGATCGGTGTGCTACTTTCGCCGTTGTCTAACGCAATTGTTGTAACACGAGTAGTTCACTGTTTTTCGTGGTAGACATGTAAGGTGGACGATCAATGTCGAATTCCTCCCATAGTGGGAATGATCGACCTTGATATTTACAAATTGGAACATTTGAGTTTTTTGTACGTTCATGGAGATGTATGTATCAGAGGGCGCGTGTAGGTCGTGATTAGTCACTCTACTTGCGTGATGTTATGTTGCAGTGTTTTTGGAAATCTTGAGAGATCCAAAGAGAAATAAGAAAGTTATTACTGAAATATGAAAGTATAATCGGGACTTTATATCACAGGATATAATAATTTCAATCAGGAACGTCAGTTTGTTACACTGTTCATATGATCAATGCAACGTACATGCAGGTCGTAAAACATTGAAGATCTTATTACATGATAAAAAACTTTTTTGTCAGATACTACAGGAACTTTGTAAATCTAACAAGTCTAATCCACCTGAATAACAAAACTGGGAAGCTTTCCTTTAAAGTAGACATAGTGGAAGAATCTGAGCGCTATCAATGAAAAAGCCTGTATTGGGGTTGTGTGTCTGTGTGATTGATATATATACACTCTATATATATATATATATATATATATATATATAAACATATATTATATTATTTCTATATGGTATTATATGTAATATTATATGATATATAATAGTAATATGAAATAAGATATACTATATATATATGCACACACAATCACCATCACACCACACACCACAAACACACACACACACACACATTACATAATATACATATATATTCGATATATATATATATACTATATAGAATATCATTATAATATATACATATATATATAAATATATACATTATATACTATACACTATACATTTATATGCACGACATATATGTACAGAGATATACGAATAATACACACATATATGCGTGTCTGTGGTGGGGGCTGTGTATATATATATATATATAAAAAATATGATATATACTATATTATATAATAATATATGTGTATTAGTATAGTTATAGTATATATATATATATTATATCTATATCATATACATTATATATAAATATATAGTATAGGTATATACATACACACACACACACAAACACAAAATAGATGATATATACTAGTTATATATATATAAATATATATAATATATATATATATATATCTATATTATAATATAGGTATATTATATATAGATTATATATATAATTATATATATATATAATATAGTAATATATATATAGTATATATATATATATGTGTGTGTGTGTGTGTGTTCTGTGTTTTTAACGTGTATGTGTGTGTTGCTTCTTGTTGACGTGAATGCGCGTACTTGTTTGTGTAATAGGACGCTTCTTAGTATATCTACCTTACAAGAAAACCACAATGTGCGACTCTCCTGGATGATAACATGCTATAGCAATGGGAATAAAAACTAATCAAAAGTACTATCAAAACAACCAGTATGCTACGACATCAGAACCTCATTGCTTTTATGAGACGTTCGGTTTCAGCGATCGTGAGTAGCCGAGCTAGGAATGCCCACTACCACAGCATTTGAAGCTTAGTCTGTACCGAAGGAGGCAGGAATACCTCCTTTCCAAGAGTAGGCGGGGAGAGGGATACGAGTGAGAGGCCAGCGAATCGACAGGATGGAGTCGAAGCCAGAACGCAATCAGGAGGAGGAGGGAAAGGTTGTCCTGTGTGTCTGTGGTGTATGTGTGTGTTGTGTGTGTGGTGTGTGTGTGTGTGTGTGTGTGTGTTGTGGGAGGGAGAGTGTCTTCGTGTTTGTTGTTTATTGGAAATGGGAGCGTTTTGGTTGCGTGTGGATGTTTGGGTACTTGTCTTAGATGTTTGTTTGAGTGTTTTTCTCTCTCTCTCTCTCTCTCTCTTCTCTATTCTCTCTCTCTCTCTATCTCTCTCTCTCTCTCTAGTTATCTTTATACCTCAACTCGCTGAATGCGTGCGTGACTGTGCTAATAATTTTTATTGCTTATCTATTGACATTGTTCTATGTACAAAGCTAAAACTCCTTTTGATTTCAAAGTATTGTATCAAAACCACGAATCAACCAAAAGATACGTAAAAAAATATATATCTAGCAAACGTCACAGCTAAACGATGGCTGACTCACATACGATACAAATTATCTCCAACCTAAACATTGGACGGAGCATAAGGGGTTAGTGGACTTTTCTCTACCCCAACCCTCCTCTTATTTCCTGAGTGCCACATCATCATATCATGGCGGTTTGCCTTTTTAAAAAACTGGGGGCTATTTCGAGGATTATCTCCCCGTCATCTGTATTGTAGCAGGCCAAACCGGCTCTCAAAACTTCCTTTGCTCTTACGAAATAGCAATTTACTTACGAAAGATGATCTCCCGCCAAAGAGATAAGCAGTCAGACATGCGTAAAATAATGCCAGGTATCACGATGGTTTATCACGGTCTATTGCATCATCATCTGTGTGTCCTTGTTTTAGATCCGGGTATCTTTGTTAGCTAAAATGATTGGCATTAGTTTTTACATGGCTATTTTTTTGTTTTTTCATTATACTAATGACACAGTATTCTGGAATATGCATTGATATGAACAAAATCAATAAGCTTCTCATATACATCAACTCGCTACTCACTACCTCAAATACTATCAATCGTTTATACTAGCTTTCACTACTTGTAGTTATTAGGGACTGTAATCGTCCGTAGTGGTGCTTTCTGGTACTTCCAAACAACACCTATTCTTGACGAATGGGTTCCGACTGTTCACGATTATTTTCTAGACAATGGATTTCCTTGCGTCTCTCGTGCCTAATTTCTAATTAGAGGCCATTGCGTAATTGTGTGATCTTATGTCGAAGATATCTATGAAAACGATAAAATATCACTCTTGCACTGTGAAGATATTTAATTCTCATTCAACCTTTCTACACTCTTTACTTCCTTTGCTGTTCTGTGGAGGTAGCCTTCTTTTTTCCCCCCAAAAAAAGGGGGGGGGGGGGCGTCAATTGCTGTTGCATGTTTATAGTGCTGCTTCTGGAAAGTTCTTTCCTAATGCGACCCGAATTGTGTCTAATGGATATGACCTGATGAGTGTTATTGGTTTTACTTACCTGCTACAGATCCGCTCCTTATTCGACCAGTCTGCTGTACGTAAAATCAGTTATATGAAGACCACGCGTCGAGTTAACTGCTAGTTGTGGTAAAAGGTAACCTCTGTGTGAAAGGAAAATTCAAAGGCAATTCATGGTAACAGGTAAAATCTTTGTTTTCAGATCTGGGAGAAAAGATCAAAAGATTTTTTTTTCAGATGTGTATTTGTCTCTCACCGATCCCTCCACTATCTTCTCTCTCTCTCTCTTTCTCCGTCTTTCTCTCACTTTCTTCCTCATAGACTGACTATCCCTCTCTTGGAAACTCCAAAAAACATGTGAAAGTTTTTTAAAACTTGGATTCTTCCTTGCTCATCTGAATAGATAAACACTTTTCCCCACTCTATTGATCAGCAAAAAAAAACATCACCCGAGGACTTACTATCCAGTCTGTGTTATGCACTTGCTTTTTATATTAAAAGACATCAGTTCAAGTCCATAATTCAAATGTTGATGTATAAAAAGTTCTCGAAACCGGCAAATTTCCCAACGTGTTCGAAACAGGTTGGGAACACGTTTGTATCCTGCTCGCCGTGTGGGGACGAAGGAAATGGAAAACATTGCTATAAACCAATTAAGTGAATACGACTTGAGTAACTGATCCTGTTATGCCTCGAGCTCCACGTCTATCGCAATACAAACTTATTTTATCGTTGCAAGTCCCTTTCTTTCTTTTTTTTCTTCGTATGCTTCTAATTTTCTTCGCGTTCGATTCATTTTTGCTTGTTTTCTTTGTCTTTTTTCTTGTTCTTGTTATCATCGCGTTCGTTTTGAGGTTCGGTCTTCATTTGCGGAGTTCCATCACTCCCTTTTTTACGTTTTCTCTTTCATCTTATTCCTCATGTCTAGCTGTTATCTTCCCTTTTCATTATCCTTTATCTTTGTTTTGGGGTTCATCTCATTCCTCTTTCGTGCTTTATGAATCCACAATGCCCACTTGTTGCTGTTCTTGCTATTCACTATACATATACCATTAAACAATCATACTAACTTCCATAAGTAAGCCCGTCCAGGGTTTCGCATCGAACAGATGGGGGGCTCTATACTTATAACAGTGATTATACGTATTATCCCGTAGCGAATCAACACGTACATTACGGAATACAGGACTTGCTTGTAACCGTGATTAACAAGTGTATATTGTAGTGATAGTAGAAGTACTGTAGGCTGTTGATTATGAGGGTTGATTATGGACAACAATACTTATGGAACACTGATCATAATGATTACGCTAGGGGAGTGATGGTTATTATAAATAACAACGCAGAAACAACTATAATGATTATGATTATAACAATTAAACAATAGTAATATAATATTGATGTAAAAGAAATAGTAATGTAGTTGCAGTAATATTGATTACGAAAATGATAATACTAAATAATAATGGTGACGGATAAATGATAATAGTTATATAATAAGGTAATACCAATAAGATGATTAATAATTATAATAACAATAGTAATAATGATATAATAATAACAGTGATGACACCGATAGAAACTATAATAGATATAAAACAAACAATAACAAATCCCAACGATAACAAGAATAATGATAATGATAATAATATAAAAGAGAGTGCTAGTAGTAAAAATAATAACAAACCTACAACAATGATAAGAAACAATAATACTGATAGTGAATGATAATGATGCTGGTAATGACTAGTACATGATAATAGAACTACGAATGTTAGTAATAACAACAACAACAATCTCAAAACAAACAACAACAACAACCAATAATAATAAACAATAGTAATAATAATTAATAAGAATAAGATAATAATAATAAATAATAATAATAATAATAATAAATATGATAAATAATAATTATAATGATAATAACAACAATGTAATAACAATAACAACTCAACAACAATAATAATAGATTCGAGATGATGATGATAATAATAAGGATAATAATGAATGTAATAATAATCATATAAAATAATTAATAATAATATAACGAAAAAATGATAATGACAATAGCTAGTAATTAATGATAGTAATGATAGTAATAATAATAAAAATAATGACAAAGGTAGTAAGGAAATAATAGATAACAATTAATGAAATAATATTGATTAATGATATGATAATGACAATGGTGTAAAAATATACCATAATAATAATATCATGATGATGAGATAATGGTATGATAGTAATATGATAATTGATAATACTGATGATGAGATGATAGAAAAAAATGATAATAGTAATGATAATAAGATAATAAAATAATAAAATATAATAATAATAATAATAATAATGTATAATAATAATAAATAATAACAATAATAATGATAATGACAATGATAATAATAACACTGATAAAAATTAATGGAACAGTAGTGTAATAATAATAGTAATTGGGGTTTTAAAAAAATTACTAGTAATGATTATAATAATAATATAATAATAAAGAATATAATAACAATAATAATAAATATAATAATAATAATAATTAAGAAATAATAATATCAAATAGTAATAATCATAACACTAGTAAAAGTTAATAATAACAATAACAAAATAATACTAATAACAATAATAAACAAAACAATGATAAATACTATAGTTTATGACGAATAATGTTAAGGATAGATTAGCTAGAATAATAGATAGATATGACAGTGACAGTAATAAGATAATAATAAAAAATGATAATAATTAACTAGTAATAATGATATCAATACCAATAATGATAATAGATAATGATAATAGGAATAATGATAATAATATAAATAATATAATAATAAATAATAATAATAAATAAGAAATAAGGTAGTAATAGTAAATGTGATGATGATCAGTTTATGATAAAAATAAAAGTAATATAATAATATGAATAACAAAAAATATCATAGTAATACTAAAAATATAACTGTAATGATACTAATAACAATAATAAAATACTAATGAAAGAATTGATTAATATCAACATACGGCATTAATAATAGCGATAATAATAATTTATTATAATGATATTAATTATAATAGTGATAATGTAGGGGTTTTCTTTTTAAATGGTCTAAATACTTTCTCTTGAGTCTTATCCGTGTTTAATTGGAGGGAATGGATACCAGTTTGAGATATTCATGTTATTCTGATATATATTCAACAAACCATAACCATACATAAACAAAAGAATATTGGTTTGGTTAACAACAATCACCCATGGATTGCATAAGCATTGAAAGTACTGACTGATTACGCAAGGGACGTAATGCATAACCTTGACAATTCCTGGTTTTAGGTACCCTGTATCACATGAACAACAAAAAAGCGGCACAAAGAACATGGAAATTGACATACCAATAGCACAACAATGAAAAAAGAAATATAAAAAATAGCAAAATACACAGACAACTCAGAGTAGTGCAAGGGTACTGTCCAACGTAAGCGGGTACACTGGCAACAATGAAACCGGACAATCTACTTACAGGTGACAGGGAGGGTGTTGATTCGTACCGCCCACATCGAGTATAAACACTCCTTTCAAGAATAATCCAATTTTAATATATATCTATCTCTAATAAAGTATTATATATCTTAGATATATATATATATATATATTATGTATATAATACAGACATATATATCGATATATATATATATCATATATATAATCTATACATATATATATATATATCTTATATAGTATATATCATAGATATATATATATTACATAGTGTCTATATATATTATATACATATATACATATATATATATAGTATATTAGATATATAATATATATTAAACAATTTTATTCCATGCTTGCTATAACCAAACCATATCCATTACCAATGCAATATACGAAAACCCTTTACAGCATAATAACAGTAAAATAATAATAAGAACAATATAAACAACAACAATGATACTAATAGCAGTATTTACGAATTAGTATAGTGTTAATATTATTTTATTATTATTATTATATTATATTATTATTATAGAGTAGTAGTAGTAGGAGTAGTAGTAGTTAGTAGTAATAACAATAATAATAATAATAATAATACTAATATAACAATAATGATAATGAAGTAATGATAATAATAAAAAAATTGATGATAATAAAATAATAATATAATGATAATAATAATAATAATAATAATAATGCTAATAATAGAATAAATCATAATAATAATACATAATACAATAAGATACAAATAATAACCCAATAATAATAATAGTTAATTGATAAAGAATGATATAACAACAACGACAATAAGTAATAACTGATAACAATAATAAGTAATAATTATAATGGTGAATAATAATGGAAAAAAAAAAAAATAATAATAACAGCAACAGGCAGTAAAGTCCTAGTAATAGTAGTAGTAGGTAGTCAAAAATATAATAATAGTAATAAACAATAATAATAATAATAATTAATAAAATGATAATAATAATAATAATAATAATAATAATAATAATAATATAATAAAATAAAATAATAATAATAATAATACTAATATGATAATAATAATAGTATGATAAATAATGGGCTCATGGTGATAATAATAATAATAAAATTCAGATTATTATACGAATAATGGTGATAATAATAATGATATAAATAATAATAATTATCATTATAATATAATGATACTAATAACTATAATAATAATGATGATGATGATAATATTAACCATATAAATAATAATGATAATAATATGTAATAATAATAATATAATAATAATAATAATAATGGAAATGATAATAATAAAAAATAACAACAACAACAAAACAACAACAATGATAATAATAATAAGAGATGATAATGATAATGAATATAATAATAATATAATAAAATAATAATACGTAATAATAATAATCATCATCATCATTTAACGGTTAGGTTCTATCTGAGACGCCGTGCACAGCATGATACTCAATTGCAGTTGTCACGTATGCTCTTGACGTGCGTACGTGGTAGGGTCCCCAGTTCATTTCCCGGGAGAGTGCCGGTGGTACCTTCTTAGTAATCATTATCGGTATTTATCCGGGTTGGGACCAGCATCTGATGGGCTGCTGGCCCACCAGGGCTCGGTAGGCAATCAAGGTGAAGTCCATGCCCCAAGGGAAACAAAACGGGCGGTCGGTGACTCGAACCCTGGACTCAGATTGCCGTCTGTTGACAGTCTTGAGTCGACGCTCTAACCATGCGGCCACCGCGGCCTTGACGATCATTGGGCCTTCCATGTTTCTGGCAATTTAGAGGCGGGGTTTGCCATTGCCGTCCGCCCGGTGTTTGTATTGGTTTTTATTATTTTTATTTATTATTTATTATTTTTTTTATTTTTATTATTATTTTTTTTCAGAGTCACCATCTCATGTTACCGGCAGACTTGGGCGACTTTTTTTTTTTGGTCCCCCTGTGGCTAGGCAGGCAATCGAGGGTGAAGTTCCTTGCCTAAGGGAAACAACGCGGCGGTCGGTGACTCGAACCATCGAAGTTCAGATTGCCGTCGTGACAGTCTGTGAGTACCGGACGCTCTAACCATTTCGGCCACCGCGGCCCCAAGATTATAATAAAAAAGAAACAACGCGTCCGGCGGTGACTCGAACCCCTCCGAACTCACATTGTCGTCGTGACAGTCTGAGTCCGACGCTCTACCATTCGGCCACGCGCCCTGCGATCATGGGACTCCATGATTTTTCTGGCAACCTGGAGCGGGTGGTTTGCCATTGCCTTCCGCCCGGTGTTTAGAGAGTCACCATACTCTATTACCCGGCATGACTGGGCGGCTTGGCCACAGTGGCTAGGTAGGGCAATCGAGGTGAAGTTCCATGGCCAAAGGGAAACAAAGCGCGGCCGGTTGACTCGAACCCTAGCAACTCAGATACCGGCGTGACAGTCTTGAGTCCGTACGCTCTAACCCATTCGGCCACCGCCGTCCCCAATAATAATATAATGATCATAATAATAATAAAAATGATAATACATGAATAATGATAATGATAATAATAAGAATGACAATTATTAAAAAGATGATGATGATGGTCTGATGATGATAAATGATGATGATAATGATAATACTAATGAAAGCTAAAAAATCATAACAATGATAATGTATCAAAAACATGAGAGATTACATATGATGCGATGTTTGCCACTATCCTCATAATCTGACAGGTGAGTACATGTAATCATAGTTGCATCTGTAATGATTGTAAAATAACGGTATTTTTTAATTTTTTCCCCTTAGAAGAAATGATTTTATTTCTTTTTTTAGCCAAATACCTTTTTTCCAGTCTCCCGAGGCCAGTAACTTTCAAAGCTCTCTCTGAGTAATTAGCATACTCGCCTACCTTTGCTCTTCCTGCATATACTTCTCGGGGCAAAAGAGTCTGTATATTTAGACTTTTTCGGATAGCAAAATGTTTAATGATGAAGACGATTTACATGGTAATTTCACGATATGTCACTCTGTCTGTTGGATAATTGTTAATTATATATTACACTTCTCCAAATCACGAATACTACTCCTTTTTTTTCCGGTTGTTTCTGAGTTCTGTGTTTACAATTTCCCTTTTTATATTATTCAGTCTAGGTTCTTCTTCTCTTTCCTTTTTTTAACATCAAAAGGTTGTGTTTTAATTATAATGACCGAAAGCATTAAACTCTTTTTCGGGTTATAGGAAGTATCTTCAGCAAATTAGATGACTGATTACATTTCTTCCTTGACGTTAAGAGGGACTGCACTGATGACGAACTGAAAACGAAGGGTAAATCCAGATGCTAGAGTGATATAGCCTTTTTATTCATATATATACAATCTTTTTTGCCTATTGCCCATAGTGTATTTTTCTCTTTCAATTCTTCCTCCTTGCTTCATGGTCGTAGTGAACAATGATGAAACAAAAAATAAGCAGTAAGGAATTTTTCACGTCCGCCTCGCAAATTTTAGGAAAATTAGCTTATTCTCCATCCTGAGCAAGTACAAAGCTTCCATAGTCTCTGTCTGCTTATCTATCTGTCTTCTGCCTATATGTCTTTGTAGCTTCTCTTCTTTCTATCCATATATATGTCTTAAACAATATAAATGGCACATACAACCATACCCATTAATGCCGGCTTGGCTGTGCGGGCCACTGTGTGCGTAAATAGGTGTCCATTTCGTCCATCAAATATCTTTAGCAGAGTGTTTATCCAACAAGCAACTTTATCCTTAGGGCAGTTCTTCTTTTCAAGAATATATCTCTCCAGAGACCCTTTCCGTAAGGTTGAGTCTCTTGTTTCGATTTCATTCTAAAAAATTATCTCCAGAGCATTAGCGCCCCGTCTCTGTTTTGCCTCTCTCTGTATTTGTTATCTCTCTGTTTCTCTCCTCTCTTATATAATATAATATATTATATATATATCTATATATATATATATTATATATGATATATATATAATATATATATATATTATATATATATATATATAATATAATATATATATATAATATATGTGTGGTGGTGTGTGTGTGTGTGTGTTTGTGTTTGTGGGTGTGTGTGTTGTGTGTGTGATGCTGGTGGCTCTTGTGTGTGTGTTGTGTGTTGTGTGTGTGTGTAGTGTATATATATATAGATATATATATAATATATTATCATATAATATAGTTATAAGATATATATTATATATATATATCTATATAGTATACACGAGTGTGTGTTGTATTTGTGCATATATATATTATATATATTATATATATATATCTATTATAAATATAATATTATCTAGTGTGTAGTGTGTGGTGTGTCGTGTGTGTGTGTGTGTGTGTGGGTGTGTGTGTGTGTGTTTTGGGGGGTGGTTGTGGTAATATTCTATATATCTATATATATATAATATTATATCAATCTGTGTGTGTGGTGTGTGTGTGTGTTGGGGGTGTTTGTGTATATATATATATATAATTATATTATATATATATATATATATATATTAATATATATATATAGTATATCTATTATATACATAATATATATATATATATCGTATATATATATATTATA
>NW_023661906.1:0-57289 GCF_015228065.2 Penaeus monodon | reverse complement strand
CACAGACAGACAGCCAAGCCAGCCAAAACCAGCAGCCCCACCCAGCAGAACAGCAGAACCAGACAAGAAGACCAACACAGACAGACAGACCAGACAGACCAGACAAACAGACCAGACAGACAGACCAGACAGACAGACCACAGACACAGGGGACAAACCCCCCCCAGAACAGACAGAACCCTCAGACAGACCAGAAACACCAGAACAACAGCCAGAAGCAGAACAGCAGAAGCAGAAACAGACAGACAAAAAGAAAGCAGAAGCCAGAAGCAGAACAAACAGACAAACAGACAGCCCAGCAAGCCACGCCCCCAGACAGGACAGACCCAGACAGACAGACACCAGACAGAGCACAGACCAAGCACAGCCAACAGAACCAGACAACAGAACACCAGCCACCCACAGAACAGAACCAGACAGACAGAGCCAGCCCAGACAGAAACGCCAGCCAGACACAGACAGCCCACCAGCCAGCAGAAGCAGACCAACAGCAGAACACAGACCCAGACAGGAACCCAACCCCAGACCAGCCAAAAACAGAACAGACCAGAACCGAACAGAAACAGCAGACAGAAGACCCAGACCAGACAGCAGACAGACAGCAGACAGAACCAGAAAACAGACAGACAGAAACAGCAAAGAAAGACAGACAGAAAGACAACCAGACAGACCAGAACAGACGCCCCACACAGCCCCAGAAGGCAGAGAACAGACACAGAAAGACAGACAGACCCCAGACAGAACAGCACAGAGACAGACACAACCCAAAAAACCAGGAAAACAGACACCAGCCAACAGAACAGACCAGAGACAACCCAGACACAGACACGCACCCCAGAGAAGACAGACAGACAGAACCAGAACAGCCCAGCAGACAAGACAGACAGACAAGACCAGACAGACAGACAGACAGCAGCACAGACCAAGACAGAGAACACAGAACATACAGACCAGAACACCAGACAGACAGAACCAGAGAGACAGACCCCACAGAACAGAACAGACAGCAGACCGCACCGACAGAGACCACAGACCCGAACAAACAGACCCCCAAGGCCAGACCAAGACAGCCAGACACAGCAGAGCCAGACCCCAGCAGACCAGCCACCCAGACAGAGAACACAGGGCACAGAACAACAGCGACCAAGCCGCAGACAGACAGCAGACAACAGAAAACAGACACCCCAGACAGACAGCCAGCACACAGCCAGACAGAAGACAGAAAAGACAAAGAACCAGCAGAACAGACAGAACCAGACAACAGCAGACAACAGACCCAGAACACCAGCAGACCACAGACAGCCCCCAGACAGACAGACAGACCAGAACAGCGAGCCAGACCACAGCACAGAACCAGCCAGCAGCAGATCCAGAAGCAGACCCAGCAGACAGAAGCCCAGACCGCAGCCAGCACCAGACCCAGCAGAAAACAGACAGCCCAGAGAACAGACAGCAGACAGACAGAACCCGACCGGCCACAGAGAACAGAACACAGCACAGCAACAGACAGAGCAGAACAGAACAGACAGCAGACCCAAACAGAAGAAGACACAGCCAGATCAGCAACCAGCCAGAACCAACAACCAGAACACAAAAGACAGCAGACCCCAGACAGCACCCAGAGACAGACCAACAGACCACCCCAGACAGACCAGCCAGCCAGCAGACAGCCCAGCAGACAAACCCAGCACAGCAGCCAGACAAGCAGCACCAGACAGAACAGAGCAAGAACCACAGAAGCAGACAAAGACAGCAGAAACAGAACCCGAGCAGAACAGCCAGACCAGCCACAGAACCAGACCCAGAGCCCAGACCAGACCAACAGACAGAGAACAACCAGACAGACCAGAACCAGCAGACACAGACAGCCAGACAGACCAGACAGAACGCCGCAGACAGACCAGCCCCAGAACAGACCACCAGCAGCCAGAACAGAGCCCAGACCAGACACAGACAGGACAGAAGACCAGCAGACACCAGCAGACAGACCCAAAGCACCAGACCAGCAGACCAGACAGCCCACCAGAACAGAGACAGACCCCAGACAGCCACCAGAACCAGAACAGCCCCAGCAGACAGCAAGAACACCCACCCAGATCCAGCCCAGAACGAGACCCAGCAGTCAGAAGCAGCCAGACAGGACCACAGAACAGCAGCAGAACGCACCAGACCAGACGACACCAGAGAAACAGACCAGCAGACACAGACAACCAGCAGCAACAAGACAGACCCGCCAGAACCCCAGACACAGACCAGAAACCAGACCCAACAGACAGACAGACAGACCAGAGACAGAGCCAACAGACCCCAGAAGCAGACCAGCAAGACCAGCAGCCAGAACCAGGACCAAGCAGAAAGAACAGCAGCAACACACAGACCAGAACCAGCAGCCCGTGGCAGGCCAGACAGAAAACCACCCAGACAGAACAGACCCCAGCCAGGCAGACCCAGAAACCAGACAGCAGCCCAGCAGAACAGACAGACCAGCAGCAGCAGGAACAGCCAGACCAGCAACCCCAAGCAGAGACAGACAGAAGACAGAAACCAGAAACAGACACCAGCCAAACCCAAGCAGCCGACAACAGCAGCAGCCAGAACAGCCAGACACAGACCAGACCAGCAACAGCAGCCCAGAAACAGAACCAGCAAAACCAACCAGAACAACAAAACCACAGCCAAGACAACGGGTGCACAGCACAGCCAGAAACCCCAGCCAGACAGCCAGCCCGACCAGAAGACAGAACCCAGACAGCAACCAGACAGCAGACACCACAGCACAGCCAGCCAGCAGACAGAAAACAGAGCAGCCCACAGACAGACCAGCCCCAAAACAGAACCCAGACCACAGAACCACAGCACAGACAGAGACAGAACCAGAACAGAAGCAGAAACGACAGAACCCAGAAGCAGAAGCCAGAAACCAGACAGACAGGCAGAACCGCACCAGCAGACAGACCCAGACAGAACAGACCAGACCAAAAACCCAGCAGACCCAGCAGAACCAGACAGACGCAGAATCAACGCACAACAGCACCCAGAACAGACACCAGCAAGCAGACAGACACAGACCAGAACAGACCAGACACCGACCAGCACCAGACAACAGACAGAACAGCACCCCCAGCACAGAACGAAGAAACACAGACAGACCAGACAGCAAGCAGACACAGACCAGCCGGGCCAAGACAGCAGCAACCAGAAGCAAAGCAGACAGCAGAAAGACCAGACAGAGAAGAGCCAGACACCGCCAAGACCAGGCAGAAGCAGACCAGACAAGAGCCACAGACAGCCAGACAGACAGCAGACAGCACCAGCAGACAACAACCACCAGACCCAGACCAGAAAGCCACCAGACCCAGCCAGACAAGACCACAGACAGACAGAAGCCCAGAAACCCAGAAACAGAACAGACCACCAAGACCCAAACAGAACACAGACCAGAGACCACAGAACCAGACCCACAAGAACAGAAACAGCGCCAACAGCAAGACCAGAACAGCCCGAACAGACAGCCAGCAACCAGACAGAACACAGAACAGACCAGCAGACCCAGCACCCAGCAGCCAGAACACAGACAGCCAGCACAGAACCCAGACAGAAAGCCAGAAGACCACAGCACAGACCCCAGCCCAGACCCAAGCAGAACGAGAGCAGACCAAGAACAGACCACAGACAGCCCAGAGAACAGACCAGCCACAAAGACCCACCAGACCAACAGACCAGGAACAGACAACCAGAAGCAACAACCAGACAGAAGCAGACCGACAGCCAGAACCAGACAGACAGAGAACCCCAGACACAGACACAGACCCCAGAACACAGACAGACCAGACAGCACACCCAGCAGACAGACAGAAACCCAGCCCAGACCAAACCCCAGAGCAGAAACCACAGCAGAAGCAGACACCAGACAGCACCCAAGACACCCCCCAGACAGCAGGGGGGGCAGACAAAGCAGAAAGGGCAGAACACAGCCCAGAGAACCCCCAGCAGCCAAAACCAGCCCAGAAAAGAACGCACAGCCCAGACAGCGACACCAAGACAGAACAGCCCAGACCCAGCCAACAGCAGAGCCACAAAACCCAGAACAGAAAACAAAAACACAGCACACAACCAGACCACCCAAGGAACAAGACCAAACAACCCACAGCAGAGACAGCAGAAGACACCCAGAACCGACAAGAACAAAAAACAAGGAAGACCCAGCAACAGCCACCAAACCAAAACAAGAACCCAAAGACAGCACCCCAAACCCCAGCCACAGACACCCGGCAGAGACAGCAGAAAACACAGCACCACCAAAAAGGAACAGACGGACACCAGAAGCCCCCAGACAGCAGACAGAACAGCAAAGGACAGCCCGCCAAAGAGCAACACCCACAGAACAGAAACCACAAGCAAACAGCAAAAGAACAGACCACAGAACCCCAAACAGACAGACAGAACAGCCAGACCCAGCCAGCAGACAGAAGAACGGGAAAAGACAGACAGCAGACCAAAGAACCCCAGAACCCACACCCAGAAGAAACAAAACCCAGACAGCACAGAAACCCCAGACAGGCGCCAGACCCAGACAGCCAGCAGACACAGACAGCCCAACCCAGCGCGAGGCAGAAAACCCCAGACAGACAGAGCAGCCCAGAAAAGAACGCACCAGAAGACAGCAGAGCACAGAACAGACCGCAGACCCAAAACAAAAAACCCAGAGCCGACCACAGACAGGCAGCAGCCCAACAGAACAGAAACGAAACCCCAGAAAAAAGAAGAAACCCAGATGGGGACGGGACCAGACAGCCAACCAACAGACCCCAGCCAGAGACAGCACCAGAACAGCAACCCAGACAGAGACCCCAGACCACAAGAAAACAGACCCAGACCCACACAGGAGCAGCACCCCCAAACCAGAAGACGCAGAACAGAACACAAAGCGACACCCAGCAGCAGAAAGCAGACCAGCAGACCACAGCCCAGACCGAGCACAGCAGAACAGACAGACGGGCCCAGCAACAGAACACCCAGACAGCCAACAGACGACAGAACAGACCAGAACAGCAGACACCCCCACCCAGAGCAGCAGAAGACCAGAGCAGCAGAACCAGCACCAGAACAGACACAGCAGACCGCCAGCCGACCAGCAGACAAGAACCACCGCAGACCCAGACCCACCAGACAGCCAGAAGCAGCAGGACAGACACAGACACCCCAAGCACCAGACCCCAAAGACACCAGACAGCCAGCAGACAGCACCCCCAGAACACCAGACAACACCAGAACACAGCAACAGAACCCAGAGACCAGAACCAGCCACCACAGGACCACCAAAAGCCCAGACCAGAAGAACCAGCAGCCACAGACACCAGATTTCAGAGCAGACCAACAGCCCAGACACCCCCAAGACCCACAGCAGAACAGACAGACAGACCCAACAGACGCAGACAGAACACAGACACCACAGCCAGAACAGCCAGACCAATCAGAAGCCAGAACAGAACCCCAGCAGACCCCAGAAAGACAGCAACCAGAACAGCAAGCCCACCAGCACCAGCACAACCGCAGACACCCAACAACCAGACCACACAGAACCAGCCAGACAGACAGCACAGCAGAACCACCAGAAGCAGAGACAGACCAGACCGGAACCAAAGCAGCAGAGAACCAGACCACCAGACCACAGACAACGCAAGACAGACCCAGACCCACCAGACCAGACCCAGAAGCCACAGCAGACCACCCAAAAGCAGACACACCCAGGACACACAGAACCAGAAGGCAGCCAAAACAGAACACAGACCAGACAACAGACCAGACAGACCAGACACCCAGCCAGAGCAGAACAGCAGCACAGCCCAGCCCAAACAGGCAGACAGCAGCCCAAGACAGAGCAAAACCCCAAGCCACAGCAACGACAGCCAGCAGCCAGACCACAGACAAGACCCAGACAACCCACGGGACAGCCCAGACAGAAGACAGAACCCCAGACCACAGACAGCCCCCCGCAGCAGACCCCGACAGACAGGCCAACCAGCACAACCCAGCAGAACAGAACGCCCACACCAGCCAACCACCCCCAGCAGACAGAACCCGCCGACACCAGACCAGACGCAGCCAGCAGAAGACCAGACAGACACACCAGACAGCAACCCACCCAGCAGCAGCAGAAAACAGCCAGAGCCAGACAGCACGCACAGAACAGCAGAAGCAACAGCAGAAGACAACCCAACAGCAGGACAGAACACAGCCAGCAAGCCCCAGAACACAGACCCCAGACAAACCAGAACAGACCAGACAGAAAAACAGCACCAGAAGCAACCCACCAGCACCCAGACCCAGACCACCAGCACACCCAGAACGCCAGACCAGCCCGCGCAGCAGCCAGAACAGCAACCCAGCCAGAACCAGAACAGACCAGACGACCACAAGAAACCCCCCAGACAGACCCCCAGCGCAGCACAACCAGCACAAAAGCCCAGACAGCCACCAGCAGACCCACACCCAGAACAGACAGCACCACAGACACAGCCAGCAAACACACAGACCGACCCAAGACAGACCAGAACCAAAACAGCAGAACACACAGAACGGGAACACACCCAGAACACCAGACAGAACCAACAGCCAGAACAGACAGCAGAACCACCCAGAAGCACCAGAACGACAGCAGAACAAAACCAGCCCAGCAGACAGACAAGCCAACCCAGCAGACAGAACCAAGCCCCAGCAGCAGCCAGCACAGAACCGAGAACACAGAACAGAACAGACCAGACAGAACCCAGACAGACCCCAGACAACCCAGCAGAAGAACAGACAGACCAGCCAAGAACAGCAGACCCAGCAGACAGACACCCCCCAGGAACAGACAGACCCCAACCACCAGACCAGACAGACAACCCCCAGCCCACCGAAGCAGACCAGCCCCACCAGACAGCAGCACCCAGAACCAGAAGCAGCCAGAACAGACACAGCCAGACAGACAGCCCCAGCAGACACCAGACACACACAAAACCCCAGACAACCAGCCCCCCAGCAGACAGAAAGGACCAACACAGCCCAGCCAGCAGAACAGCCAAGAACAAGACACCAAGCAACCAGACCAGAAAGCCAGAACAGCCAGACAAGCACCCAGCAGAACCAGCCCCAGCAAGACAGAGAAGACCCCGAACAGCACAGACCCCCAGAGAACAGCAGCAGACCAGACACCACAAGACAAACCAGACCAAGACCAGACAGCCCCCAGCCGAACAGAGCCAGAACCAGCAGACAGACAAACAGACACCCCAGAACAGACCAGAGACCAGCCCACAGAACAGACACCAGCCCAGCAGACCACAGAAGCCCCCAGCAGCAGAAGCCAGCAGACCCCAGACAACACAGCACAAACAGACAGCACAGACCAGAAAGCAGAACCAGACAGAACAGACAGACCCAACACCACCCAGACAGAAGCCCAGAGAAGACCAGACACCCCAACCAGAGACAGCACGCAAGACGAGACAGACCAGCAGAACCCAGCACAACAGACCAGACCCCGCCAGACCAGACCAAGAACAGCCAGCCGACAAAACCAGACCAGAACAGACCCCGCCAGAGCAGACAGCACCCAAGACAGCAGCCACCCAGACAGACCCAGAAACACAAAAGCAGACAGAGACCAGCAAACAGAACGCCAGACAGACAGACAGAACCCCCGCAGCAGAAGAACAGCAGCAAACCCAGAACAGCCAGCAGACCAGGACCCCAGAAGAGACAGACCAGAACAGAACCCCAGCCACACCAAGAAAACAGCACCAGCACAGAAACAGACACCAGCCAGACCAGCCACCAGACCCACCCAGACCCAGACAGCCAGACCCCAGAACCACCAGAACAGCCAGCAGACAGCAGAAGCACCAAGCACAACCAGACAAGAAAGCAGAGCCCAGCCCAGAACCAGCAGACCAGACAGACGAAAACAGAAACCAGAAGAACCCACAAGCCCAGCAAGACACCCAGCAGAACAACCAGACAGCAGCCCCAAGCAGAAACAGAAACCAGAACAGCAAACAGAACCAGGACCCAGAGAACAGCAGACCCCCCCCAGACGACCAAGCCCAGACCACAGACACCCGACAGACCAGAGCAGACAGACAGACAGACACAGAACCAGACACCACCCACAGACAAGCCCAACACCCAGAACAAAACCCAAAAAAACCCCACCAGCAGAACCCCCAGACCAGACCACAGCACAGAAGACCAGCAGAAACAAAGAAAACAGAAACCACCCCAGAAAGGCAGCGCCTTTTCAGACAGCCCGCCAGACAAAAAAGCAGACCCCAGACGCCGCAGCCCCCCCAGAACCCGGGGAAACCCAGACCCAAACCCAGCCCCAGAAAACCGACAACCAACCAGAACAGCCAAACCACAGACGAAACAAACCCAGCGGCCAGAAACCAGAAACAGAACAGACAGCAACCCACAGAACAAAGCAGCCAACCAGCCACCAGAAGACCCAACAGAAAAACCAGAACCCAGCACAGACAGCCCAGACGCAGACCAGACAGAAGCCAGCCAGCCAGACCCCCCAGACAAACAGACCAGACCAGCCAGACAGACCACCCAGACCAACCACCCCCAAAACCCAGACCAAACCCCCCAAAACAGAAAAGGGGCCAGCAGAAAAACCAGACCAGAACACCCCAGACAGACAACAGCCACCACAGACCCAGCCCCAGCAGAACACCAGACCACCAAAACAGAAACCCCCACAGCAACCCAGCCCAGAACAGAAACAGCCAGCCCCCAGAACACCCCAGAAACAGAACAACCCCAGAGAAGGCAGAAGAAAAGACCACCAGCCAAGACAGACCCCACAGACCACCCAGCCCAGACAGAGACCAGACCACAGACAGACACCCAGACACCCCAGCAGAGACCAGAACCAGACAGACCACCCCGAACAAGAAAGCAGCAGAAGACCCCCAGCCAGAACCAGCCACCAACCAGACAGCCCCCCAGCAGACCAAGACAGAAGCCAGACAGACAGCCACAGACCAGCAGACCGCCAGCAGACAGACCAGAGACAGCAGAACAGCACAGAAACAGCACCACAGCAGACCAGCAGACAGCCAAGAACAGACCCAGAAGCAGACCACAGAACCACCCACAGACCCCAGCCCAGAGACAGAACCAGACAGACAGACCCAGCAGAAGCCCAAGCGCCAGCAGCCACAGAACCAGCAGCCACAGACCAGAAAGCACCCAGCCCACAGACCAGAACCAGAAGCAGCAGCAGCAGCCCCAGCAGACCAGACCACCGACCAGCCCAGACAGCCCAGAACCAGAAGCCAGACCACCAGAAAGCCACAGACAGCACAAAAACCCAGCAGACACCCAGACAAAACCAGAAGAAGATCAGACAGAACCAGAACCCCCAACAACCCCAGAACAGACAGCAGACCAGACCCAAAAGCACCAGGAAACAGCCAGAAAGGCAGAGGCCACAAGAACCAGAAACCACAGACCACAGACCCAACACCAGAACAGCAGACAACCAGACAGCCAAGCAGCAGAACAGCAGGCCCAGAGACCAGACCCCAGACCAGCACACAGAAACCAGAACAGACAACAGACACAGACAGAAGACAGCCAGAGCCAGACCAGCCAGCAGAGAAAGGGAACCAGACCCAGCAGCAACAACCAGACCCAGACAGCACAGAACCCCAGCAGCCCCAGACAACCAGAAAGACCCAGCCCAGACAGAACAGACCCAGAACAGACAGCCCCAGACAAGAACAGAACCAGCAGCCCAGACAGAAGCAGAACAGCAGAGCACAGCACACAGCCAGACCAGAACAGAAAAACCCAGCAGACCAGCCAGAAAACAGACAGAGAACCAGACCCCAGAGCCAGACCAGACCAGACCAACAGCCAGCAGACAACCCCAGCACCAGCCAGACAGACCAGCAGAAAAGAAGACCCAGACAGCCCAGCACCAACAGACAACCCCAGAAGCAGAAGAGACCAGCCCCCAGACAGAAAAGCCAGCCCCAGAACCAGAACGACCCAGAGCAGACCCAGACAGACAGAAGCCAGACAGAACCACCCCAGCCAACCCAGCCAGCCAGACCCAGCCAGCCACCCAGACAGAAAGCAGACCCCCACAGACCGCCAGACCAGAACCAGACCCCAGCCAGAACCCAGAACAAGCCCCAGACACAGAAGCAGACAGAAAGACCACAGACCCCAGAACCAGAAGCCAGAACCACAACAGCAAAACCCAGACCCAGACCAGCCCCCAGCCCAGAAAGACCAAGACCAGCAGAACCCAGACAGCCCAGAACAGAACCCAGACCACAGAGCCAGACACCACAGAAGCCCCAGCCAGCCAGACACCCAGCCAGCCAGACCAGAAGCTCAGCCACCAGACCCAGACAGACCAGCCAGACCAGCACAGAAGAACCAGCAGAACCAGACAGAACAAAACCAGCCAGCCCCCCAGCAGAAAAGCCACAGCAGAAGCAGACCACAGAACAGCCAGCACCAGCAGACAAAAACCCAACCGCCCCAGCCAGAAACGCAGAGCAGACCCAGCAGACAGCCAGAAGCAAGACAGCAGCCACCCCAGCAGACCAGCCAGACCACCAGCCAGCACCAGCCCCCAGAAACCAGACAGCCCAGCCCAAAGACCCCCAGACAGCAGAAAACAGCAGAGAACACAGACCCAAACAGAACAGAACCAGCCAGAACCACCAGCAACAGAACCGACACCGAACCAACCACCCAAACCGGGAAACACCAGCCGAACCCCAGACAGACAGAACCCAGGCAGCAAAGACACAGACAGACAGACAGCCCAACCCCCAACCCCCACAGAAAAAACACGCAGCCCCAGACCCAGAACAGAAACGAAAAACCCCCAGACCAGCAGCGGGCCAGAAACCAAACAGACGGGCCCCAGCAGAAGAAACCCCCAGACACAGACCCAGAAAACACAGAACCACCAGACCCAGCCAAACAACCAACAAGAAAAAGCCAGACCAGAACCAGAAAAACAGCACCGGGAGCCCAGAAAGACCAGCCACAGACCAAAGAAAAACAAGCAGCAGACCAGAAAAGCAGCAGCCCAGAACAGACCCCAAACCCCCAGAACCCCAGCAAAAGAACCAGAACCCAGAAGCCACAGACGCAGGACAGCAAAAACCAGCCAGCACCAGCCCCCAAACCAACCGACGCCCCGGGAACCAAGACCCAAACCCCAGCCCAGAACCAGAGACCAGCCCCCAGCCAGACAGCCCAGAAAGGGCACCCCACAGCAGACCCAAGCAGAAAAGACAGGCCAGCGGAAACCCCCCACACCCAGACAAACCCACCAACCAGAAAAGGAAGAACAGACAGAAAGCCCCAGCAGCCAGACAGCGGGAACCCAAAAACCAAGACCAGCAACAGAAGACACCCAGACAACCCCGAACCCAAAAGACCCAGACCCCAGAACAGACAGACGACCGCAGCCAACCAGGGCCCCCAAACAGAAAGACAAAAACAGAACAGAAAAACCGAAACAACCAGCCAAACAGCAGAAAAAAGAACAGGCACCAGCAGCGACACAGCAGCCAGACCAGCCAGAAGCCCAGAGCCAAAACCAACACACCAGACAACACCAGCAGAAACCAGAAGCCGACCAAAGCCCCAGAAACCAAACAGCCCCAGACAGACAGAACCAGAAGAACCAGAAAAAGCCGCAGAGACCCAGAAAACCAGAACCACAGCCACAGACGCACCAAACACAAAACAGACCCCAGACCAGCACAGAACAGACAGCAGAACGGGCCAGACCAGACCAGAACACCGCAGAACCCCCAGCCGAGCCAGCACAACAACAGACCCAACAGCCAGACACGCCAACAGACCAGCAGAAACAACAAGCACACAGCAAAAGCAGACAGCAAGCCAGACCAGCCAGAAGACCCAGCACCACCAGACCAGAAGCAACCCAGAACCCACAGCCCAGACCAGCCCAACCCCCAAGCACAACAGACAGCAACAGCACCAGAACAGCCACAGACACCCCCAGCCAGACCACCAGCACCCACAGCCGACAGACCAGACACAGAACCAAACCCAGACACAGCCACAGACCAGACGACCCCAACCACAGACGAGACACCCAACAACGACCACCCACAGCCACAACAGAACAGACACACAGAACCAGAAGGCAGCACCACAAAACAGACCACCAGAACCACACACACCCACAGACCCACAAACACAGAAGACACAGACACCACCAACACACCCAGCCACAGCACAGCCCCCCAAGACCAGAAAGACAGCCACAGCACACACCAACACCCAACCCAGACCAACAGACCAGACCACCAAACCCCCAGAAACCCAGACCCCCCAGAACAAGCCAGAAACCAGAAAACAGACCAGCCAGACACACCAACCAGAACCACACCAGACCAGAACACAAACCCAGCCCACCAGAAGCCAGCAGACAACACCCCAAGACCAGAACACAGCAACAGCACACCAAAACCACCAGACAGACCCACAACCAGCAACAGACCAACAGAGCACCCCACAAAAACCCACCAGCAGCAGAACCACCAGCAGCCCCAGACCCCAAACACCACCAAGACACCAGCAGACACCAGACAAAACAACCAGAACCACCAGAAAGACCCAGACCCAGCACAGCCCCCAAAGGACAGAGCCAACAAACAAAGCCACGGCCGACAAGAACCCAAGCCAGAAAAACAGCAGACCCAGACAGCAAGAACAGCCAGAAAGAAAAACCCACAGCCCACCAGCACCCACCAGAACAAACACCAGACAGACCAGCAGAACAGCAGAACAGAACAGCACCAGAACAGAACACACCCAAAGGCACAGACCCAACACAGAACAGAAAGCCCACCAACACACCCCACCAGCACACAGCAGCACACAGACAGCCACCCACCAGACCCCAAAACAGACAGCCCACCGACCCCAGCACAGACGCAGAAGCCCCAGAAACCCACCAGCAGACAGCAGACCAGCAGCGCAGACAGCAGAACCAGCACACAGACCAAGGAAAAAGACAACCGACCCACAGCCACCCAGCCACAGACCACCAGCAACGACAGAACAGCCCCCCCCAGAGACCCCAACCCAACCGACCAACAACCCACCACACAGAACCAGAACACCCCCAGCAGCCCCCACACCAACAGCAACCAGAAAAAAACCCACCAACAGAACCACCCAGCACACCAGCCACAACCAGCAGCCCCAGACACAGAAACAGACAGCCCAGCACCAGAACCCAGAACCAGCACCAGCCAGCCACCACCACACCAAGACGCAGCAGCCCAGCAGCACAGACCAGAACCAAAAACCAGCACAGACAGACCCAAAACACACCCAGAAGACTCCCAGACAACACAGACCACACAAACACACCAGCAGACAGCCCAGACAGCCACCACACCCCACAGCCAGCCACAGACCCCCACCAGACAACAGAAGACACCAGCCAGGCACACAGACCCAGCCAAGCAGAAACCACACCAAGACCAGCCACAGGGGCCCCCCCAGCCCCCGAACACAGACAGAACCACCAGCCAACCAGCACAACCAACCCAGACAGACCAGCAGCACAACAGACCCAGACAGAGCACCAGACCACCCACAGACCCACACACCCAACCAGCCCCCCAGAACAGACCCCAAGCCAGACAGACAGACACCAGCCACCCACAGACAGCCACACCACACCAGAAACACCCCCGAACCAGACCCAGACCAGCAACACCAGAACCAGACCAGACCCCAAACCCAAAGACCACAGCACACAACCCAGCCCCAGCCACCCAGCCCCGCCCAGAGACCCACCAGCAGCACAAAGCCCCAACAACCCAACAACAGCCCAGCCAGACCAGAAAGAACAACACCACACAGCAACAGACCAACAACAGACAGAACCCCAGCCACAACAGACCAGAACCAACCACCACCCAGCACAGAACCAGACACACAAACCCCAGACCCCACACCCAGACCAGAAGCCAGACAGAAACCAGACAGCCCAGCACAACCCAGCCGCACCCAGCAAACAAAACAGACAAAAACCACAGAAAACAACCCAGCCCACCAAGACCCCAGCAGACAACCAGACAGCAGACCAGACAGCAGCAGCCCCCACACCCAAACCAAGATCAAACCCAAAAAACACAACCCAACAGACCAACACCAAGCCAAGCAGAGCCCCGACCCAACAGAACCCCAGACCAGCACCAACAGCACCCAGACAGCCCAGACACACCCCACACCAGCCCCCACACCAGACACCAACCAAGCCCACCACACCCAAAACACAGACCAACCCACCCAGAAGACAGACCAGCAAAACCACAGCCACCCACCAACCCAAGAACAGCAAACAGACCCCCCAGACAAGCCCCCCACCAGCCAGACCCCAGCCGGGCCCAAACCAGACAACCAACCCACACCAGCAGACCAGCCAGAACCACCCCCAGACAGAACCAGAAAACCCCCAGACCAGCAACCAGACAGCCACACCCAAACCAGAACCCAGACACCACCAGAACCAGACAGACACCCCAGCCGCCAGCAGCCCACCAAGACCCAGCCCAACAGCAACCAACCCACAGACAACAAACCACCAAACCCAAACAGACCAGCAACAGACCGCCCCCAAAACCACCACCACCAAACCCCCCACACCCAGACCCCCACAGACCAGACAGAACCAAACCCAGACCACAACAACCCAACCAACAGACAACCAGCAAACAAAGACCACAAACAGCCCCCGACCCAGAAGCACCAAACCAACACCCACACCGAAAAAACCAGACCCACAGCAAGACCAGCCCAGACCACCCAGCCAACCAAAACAGCCAACCCAGACACCACAGACCCCACCCCAAGCCACCAACACCAGCAAAACACAGCACAACAGACAACCAGACCCCCAACCAGCCAAAACAGACCCAACCAACCCAACACCCAGAGCACCAACCAGCAGCCCAGACAACCAGCCGCCACAACCAACAGAGACCAGCCACCAGGCCAGCAGACCAGACCAACAGACAACCACCAACCCACAACAACCAACAGAAGAAGACCACCAGCACCAGCACCCACACAGACAGCAACCAGCACACAGGACCACCCGCAGCAAAAGGCCAGAACCCAGAACAGCACAACCCCCACAAAAAACCACAGGACAAACAGACCACCCAGAGACCAGAACCACAGACAGACCAGCCCACAGAACAGACAGACCAGCCAACACAGAAAAACAGCACGCAGAAGACACACAGACAAAAACCAACCCAGACACAGAACAGACAGACACCAGCAGCAGAACCACCACACCAACAGACCACAAGCAGACAGCCAGCAGAACACAGACCCAGAACCAAACACAGCCAGCAGACCCAGAAACAGACCAGACCAGACACAGACGACAGAACAGACCAGCAAGACCCACAGAGGAAGACAGCAAAACAAAACCCCCAAAAGACACAGCCAGCAGACCAGCCCAACCAAACCCACAAAGAACCAGACAGACAGACCAGAAGCCCCAGCAGACGACCAGACCAAAGACCCAGCCAACACAGACCACCAGACCCACAGACAGACCAGAAGCAAGAAAAACCAGACAGCCAGACAACAGCCAGAACCAGAACAAACCAGCCAAAAACCCCAGAAAAAGAGACCAGACCGACAGACCCACAACCGACAAGACAGAGGACAGCCCAAGCACCACAGAACAGCCCAGACAGACCCCCCAGACCAACAGAGCAACAACCAGAAGAAACAGCCAGACCCAAAACCAAGACGCCACAAACAGACCCAGCAGCACCAACAACAGACAGACACAGACAGCACCACAGACCGCCAGACACACCCACAGAAAACCCAGACCAACCAACAAACCACAAAACAACACCAGACCAGAACACAGACAGCCAGAACAGACCAAAACAACCAGCACAGACCGCCACCCGACCAGACCCCCCAGACAGACAGACAACCAGACCCCAAAACCAACCCAACAGACAGACCAGCAGACCCAGAACACAGACAGACAACCCCAGAACAACCGAAGCCCCAGCAGACCCAGACCAAGCAGCCCAGCACCGAAAAACAGAACAGACCCCAGCCAGACAGAGAGCACCCACAGACCAGACAGCAGACCCCAACACCAGAACCAGACAGCCACAACAACAGCCCAAACCCCCACACAGAACAGCAAGCCCAGCACCCAGACAACCCAGACCCAAACCAAGACCAAGACAGCCAGACAACAGCCACAGACAAGACCAAGCAGAACCCCAGACAGACGAACCAGACAGACAGACCCAGACAGACAGCACAGAGACAGCAGCCACCCAGCAGACCCAGACCCAGAGACAGACCAGACAGACAGAGGACCAGAAGCCAGACCCAGCCCCAGACCAGCAAACACCCCACAAGCAGAAAAGCCACGAACCAGCAAGACCACAGACAAGAGCCCCCAGCCAGACACACCCAGACCACAGACAGCCCAGACAGAAACCCCAGAGACCGAACACCACAACAGACCAGCACAGAGACCCCAGCCCAGACACCCACAGCAACCACCAGCACACCAGAACAGACCAGACAGACCAGCACAGCCAGCAGAAAGAGACCCAGACCCAAACAGCCCAGCCCAGACAAGACAGCACACAGAGACAACGGGAACCGCAGCCCAGCAAGAAAAGCCAGACAGAACACCAGACAGACCCGACCAGCAGAGAACAGCCAGGACCCCAGCGACAGACCCGAACAGACCCAGAACAGCACAGCAGAGCAGACCAACCAACAGAACCCAGTAACAGACAGACGAACAGACAGACCAGCCACCCAAAACACCAGCCAGAAACCCCACAACACCAACAAGAAACACAGACCCCAAACAGCCCCAGACACACCACAACCAGGACCCACCAAAACGACACCAGACCCCCAGACAGAACCAACCCAGCCCACACACAGACCCCAGCAGACCCAACCAGCCACAACAGACCAACACCGACAGAACCACAGCAGCAGCCCCAAACAGACAGCAGCCCACAAGCCCCAGACAGACCGCCAGAAACCAGACAGACCCCACAGAACAAGACCAGACAGAGACAGCCAGCCCGGAAGAGCCAGAGAGAGCAACCCAGACCACAGAACCAGACCAGCAGACAACAACAGCGACCACCAGACAAAACCCCAACAGCCAGACCAGACCACACCAGACAGAAAGCAGACAGAACACACAGGAACAGCACAGCCCGCAGAAGACCACACCCACAGCCAGAAAACAACCGACCCAGAACAGACACACAGCACAGCAGACCAGACCCACAGCACAGCAGACCCAACAGACACCACCAGACAGCCCCAGAGACAACCAGACAGAACCAACCCACAGAAAGACAGACCCAGAACAGCCCAACAGGCCCCAAACACAACAAGCACCCCAAACGCAGACAGACCCAGACCAGCCAACACCCAGCACCAGAAACAGAACCCAACACAGCAGCAGCCACCCACAGAACCAGACCCAGACAAACGGGCCCCCAGCCCAGAGACAGACAGAAACCAGAAGCACCGACACCCAACAGACGAACCCACAGCAGACCAACAACAAGAGGCACAAAACCAAGCCCCAGACCCCAGACAAGAAGCAGACCAGCCCCACACAGACCAGACACACAGACCCAGCACACCAACCAACACCAGACACAGGGCCACCAGACACCAGACAGCACAAAACCCCAAGCCACAGACCCACAACAGCACCACAGACAAAAAAGACCAACAACAGAACAGACAGCCAGACAAAAGACCCAGAACAGCCAGCACGAAAGACAGCAGCCAGCCACAACGAAGCACAGCAGACCCAGCCCCCCGACAGACAGACAACAGAACCCAGACAGACAGAAGCCAACCAGCAGCAGACAGAAGACCCAGACACACAGACCCAGAAGCCAGCCAGCACCCCCCAGACCAGACAGACAGAAGACCCCAAGCCCACAGAACAACAGCCGCAGCCACGCAGACCAGACCAGACAGACACAGAAAACAGACAAAACCAGACCACAAGCGCCAGACCAGACAGCACAGAACCAAGCCCACACAGACCACCAACAGCAGAACCCAGACCGCACCAGAGCCAACGCAGACAGCCACAGAAACCACCCCGAGACAGAAGACAGAACCAACACAGCCAGAACAGACGACAAACAGACAACGACAGCCAGACCAACCAGACAGAGCAGCACCAGAACCCAGACCAGACAGACAGCCCCAACAGAAACCAAAGAAACAGACCCAGAACACCAGCAGACAGACCAGACCGAGCGACACACCCAGACAGACAGACCACAAACAGAACCCAGACCACCAGACCGACCAAAGACAGACACCAGAACAGCCAGAAGAACCCCCAGAACCAGCCAGACAGCAGAACACAGACCCAAACCACAGACAGACCACCACCCAGAAGACAGACAGCACACCACCAGAACAGACAGACCACAGACAAAGAACCCACAGACCCAGCCCAAACAGAACCCAGACAACAGCAAGACAGCCAGACAGACCAGCAAACACACAACAGACACAGCACAGACAGAAGCCACCAGACAGACCCAACAAGCACACCCACAGAGCAGGAAGCAGACAGAACAACCAACAAACAAGCCCAGACAAAGCAGCAAAGCCAGACAGACAGCAGGAAGCCAAGACCAGACAGACCAGAAAACCCCACAAACAGACCAGACCCAGCCGCAGAACAGACAAAACAGACAGCAGCCAGAACACCCAGAGACAAACAGACAAAAACAGCAAGAGCCAGACCAGACAGCAGAACAACAGCCACCAGACACGACCCAACAGCCCGAGCCCCCAGCCAGACAGGCCCACAGACCAAAACAGAACAGCAGCCCAGCAGCACCAGACAGCCACAGCAGACCACAGACCCAGAACAGCACACAGAACAGACCAGACCGCGAGCCGAACACAGCCAGACAGACACCCCCAGGACAGCACCAAGCAACCGCCCAACCACAAACAGCAGACAGAAAGCCCACACCAGACCCAAACACAGACCCAGACCAGACACAACAGAAAAGACCAGCAACAACCAGACAGACCAGACCGGGAAACACCAGCAGCAGACCACACAGACCCCAGACCAGCAGCCACACAGACAACACAGACAACAGAACCAAACAGACACAGCCCACCCCACAAAACCAGACCCAGCAACCACCCAACCAGAAACCAGACCAGAACCAGCAGCACAGAACCAGAACACCCCACAGACAGACAGCAGACCCAGACAACACAGCCAACACAGCACCCAGCCCAGACAACAGAACCACAGACCGACAGACAGCCCAGACCCCCCAGACCAACAGACACAACAGAAGACGCCCCAGACCGCCAGAACAGCCCGCCCCCAAAACCAGCAGAAAAGCCAGCCAACAACAGACACCAGACAAAGCCAGACAGACCCCACAGACCCACAACCAGAACAAGACAGAAGACAAACAACCCCAGAACCAAAACCCCGACAGACCCAGACAACACCGGCCAGAAACCGACACAGACCCAGACCAACACAGACCAGAACAGAAGCCAAGACAGACAGCCCAACACCAGACGACCCAGACAGACAAGACCCAGAAACCAACCCAGCACCAAAAACCAACAGACCAACAGAACCAGAGCCACCCAGCAGACACAGCAGACAGAAAGACCGACCAAGAACCCAGCACAGACAGACCACCAAACAAAAGGACCCCCCCCACAGAACAGAGCCAACAAACCAGAAACACCCCCACAGCACACCCACAGCCCAGACAACCAGAAGCCAGACACAGAACAAAAAGCAGACACAGCCGACCCCCCAGACACAAGACCAGACACAACCGAACAGCCAGACAGACAGCGACCAGAAAAACCAGAACAACAGCAAGGCCACCCCAGCAACAGACCAGACCCCAGAGACAGAAGACCACAGACAAAGCCAGACCAGCAGACCAGACACAGACACAAGCCCAGACCGCCAGAAAACCCAAACAGACACCAACACCAAACACAGACCAAAACCACAGCCCAGCAGACACAAGCCACCAGAACAAGCCAGACCCCAGACCGACCACAGACAGACGGCCAAACCCAGAAGAAACCAGACAGAAACCCCAGAGAACCAGACCCAGAGACCCAGACACAGGCAGAAACCGCAGAACCACGACAGACCCAGCCAGGAACCCAGAGACACAGAGCCCCAGACAGACCAGCCCACAGACAACAGACCAGAACAGCCCAGACAACACAGAAAACAGCACCACCCAGACAACCCAGCAACAGAGCCCAGAAGCCCAGCGCCAGAGACAGACAAGACACAGACAGACCCCAACAGACACCACACAGCAACACCAGAACAACACCCACAGACAGCCAGACCACAACCAAGCAACCAGACCAGCCACCCAGCACCAGACAAACCAGCAGAACAACAACAGCCACAGACAGAACAACCAAAAACCAGACAGAACCAGCCCCAGACAGAACCAAAAACCAAAAACCCAGAACCCAGCAGACAAAGAAGCCACAGACCGACCCGACCAGCCCCACAGAAAGAAGACCAGCCCGACCCACCCAGCAGAAGCACAAGACCAGCAAAGACCAGACAGCCAGACCACAGACCAGACCACCAACAACCAGAAGACCGAACAGCAGCAGACCCACACAGAACCCAACAGACAGAACAGACCACAGAAAAGCAAGACACCCACAGCCAACAACAGACCACCAAAACAGACAACCCAGACAACAGACAACAGAGACCCAGAAGCCAGAGAACACCCAGACAGAACCAGAACCCAGACAGACCCCAGAACCAGCCAGCCCACCAAAGGACCCACCCCAGACAGAAACAGACAAAAAGCGCCAGACCAACCCCCACACCAGACAACAAAGAACCAGACAGACCAACACCACAGGCCACCAGAAACCAGAACAGCAGACCAGACCAGCAGACAGACCCACAGACAACCCAGCACACAGAAAACACAAGACCACCACACAAAAGACAACAGCAGAGAAGCAGAGACAGACAGACCACAGAACAGACACAGAATACAGACAGCAGACCAACCAGACACCAGAACCCCCAACAACAGCCAGACCAGAACAGAAGAAACAGACAGACCACACGGGCCAACAGACAAACAACCAGACCCAGACCCAACAGAAACAGGCACAGACACCCCACCCACCACAGCACACAGACAGAGACAAACAGCCAACCAAGAAACCACCACAGCAGACAGACCAGACCACCGACACAGACAGAGCCACACAGAAGACACCAGAACCAAACCACAGACCAGGCCAGACACGACACCCAACCAAACCAGACCCAGACAGAACCACAGAGAAACAACCCAGACCAAGAACAAAACAGCCACAGCCGACCAGAACCAGACACCAGACCACAGACAAACCCAACCAACCCAGAAGAACCAGGCGCACACAACCAGACCCGACCAGAACCAGCACCAGCCACCCCAGACAACCGACCCCCAGAAAGAAAGAGACCAAGACCGACAGACAGAACACAGACCAGAACCAAAAGGGCCCAGACCAGACCAACAGAAAACCCAGAAGACCACAGCAACAAAGACCAGACCAGCCGACCAGACCCCAGACAGCAGACCAAGAACACCCAGCAGACACAGACAGACCAGAACCACCAGACCAGACCCAGACCACAGACAAACAAACCCAGAACAGAACAACAACCAGCAGCAGGCCCAACAAACCCAGAACAGCACAAAACCGACAGACAGACAAACCCACGGGCAAACCAGCAGCCAAGAACAGACACAACGCACACACCAGACAGACAGACCAGCACCAGACAGAAACAGACAGAGACCCACAGACACCAGACCAGCAGAACAGCAGCCAGACAAGAAGAACCCCAGACAGAACAGAAAGCAACAGACCAGCCGCAACACAGAACACAGACGACCCACAGCACCAGACAACCAGACACCCAGACACACAGACCGGCCCAGAGCCCAAAACCCGGCAGACCAGACAGACACAGACAGACCCCAAAGACACCAGACCCCAGACACAGACCAGAACAGGAGAAACACCCCAGACAACCCAGCAGAAAGACAGACAGACAGCCACCAGACAGACCCAACAGAACCACAGCCAGCAGACCACAGAAAGCAGACAGCAGCAGACCAGACAGACAGAGCCCAACCAGACACCACCCACAGACACCAAGACGACCCCAGCAGACAAAACCACAGACGACCACAGCCACAGACAGAGCAGCCAACCAGCCAACACACACAGAGCACAGAACCCAACAGAGCCAGCAGACAGCCCCCCCAGAAGACCAGAAGACCCGCAGAAGACACAAACGACCCCAGACCAACCACACAGACAGCCCAGACAGAGACACCAGCAGAGAACAGGCCAGCAGACAGAAGAACCCAAACAAGAGCCACCCAGAACCAGAGCAGACCAGACAGCAACCCAGCCAGAAACCACAGAAACCAAACAGACAACCAGACCCAGACACCCAGCAGCAGAAAAAACCCCAGAGAAAACCCCAAACCAGACAAGAAGACCCCAGACAGAACAGCCAACAGACAGACCCACAAGACCAAGCAGCAGAACAGAACACAGACACCAGACCCAGCAGCAAGACAGACAGCCCCAGACAAACAAGCAGCACCCAGACAGACCCACACCCACAAACCCAGACAGAACACAGACAGACAGACCCAAACAAACACAGACAGACCACAGACCACAGACCAAGAAACAGAAAGAGACACCACAGACAGCAGACAGCAGACCCCCACAGCGAAGACCCACAGACCAGACCAGCAAGACCAACAGAGCAGACCACAGACCAGACAGCCCACAGACCCAGACAGCACCCCCAGAACCAGACAAAACACAGACAACCAGACCCCAGCCAGCCACCAGCCCCAGCAACAGCAAACAGCACCAGCCAAAAGACCAGACACACAGCAGACCAAAAGACACCAGACAACCAGCCCAGAACAGCAGAAGACAGCCGCCCAGAACAGACGACAGAAACACCACCACCACAGCCACCAGCCAAGCAGCAGACCCAGCAACAGACCCCAGCCAGCCGAAAAAGACACCAGACCCCCCAGACCGAGAACCACAGCCCCAACAGACAGCACAGACACACAGAACCAGAACCACCCAAGAACAGCAGACCCAGACACAGAAACCCAGCCAGACACACCCCAGACGCACAGACCAGCCCAGACAGAGCGACACAGACAGACAACAGACCAGCCCACAGACAAGACCAGCCAGAGACAGACAGAACAGAACCAGAAAAGACCCCCAGAGCACAGACCACAGACCGACCCACAGACGACCAAGCCACAGAAGACAGAAGCCAGAGCCCAGACAACAGACCAACCAGACAGCCAACCCCAGACCAGAAGAACCGACAGACACCACAGAACAGACCAACCCAGAACAGACAGACCAGAACACAGACAGACCCAGACAAGCAGACGGGACCCAGACACCAGAAAACCAACCAGACCCAGACAGACCCACCCCAGCCCCAAACAACCGCCAACAGCCCAACACCCAGACACAGACAGACCCCCAGACAGACACAGCAAGACACACAAGACCAGAACACCCAGCCAAACAGAAAAGGCCAGACCCAGCACAGCAGACCACCCAGAGACCAACACCCAGACCCAGACAACACCCCAGCCAGACCAGCCCACACAGGCAACAGACAGCAGAACCCAGCAGAAGACAACCAGACCCACAAAAACCCAGACAGCAGCCAGAAAACCAGCAAACAAGACAAGAAGCAAGACAGACAGAGACCAGACCAGACAAACACGACCAGACAGAACCACCGACACAGACCAAACCCAACACAGACACCAACAGAAACAACAGACACCAGAGCCAGAACACCACAGAAAAGACAGAGCCCAAGACAGACAACCAACAGACAGACACCACAACAGCCAGCAACCCCAGCAGACCAGACACCAGAAGCCCAAACCACCAGCAGCCAGACAGCCAGACACACCAGCACAGAACAGAAAGCCCAGCCCACAGACCACCAGGACCCAGCCAACCAGAAACCACCAACAGACCAGACAGACAGAACAGCCAACACAGAAGACAGCACCACAGACAGCACAACCAGAACCACAACCAGACACAGCCCAGAACAAAACCACAACCGCACAAAAACCCAGACAGCCAGAGACAGACCAGAACCCCAAAGGACAGACAACAGACAGACCCAGACAGCAGCCACCCACCAGACAGCCCAGACAGCACAGCAGACCAGACAGAACAGCACCCAGACACAGACACCCCAGACCCCAGACACAGCAACAGCACCAAGACAACACAGACAGAAAAGACAGACCAGCAAAAGACGGAAAAACACAGACCAACAGCAGCAGACCAGCAGAACCAGCCAGCACACCAGCCAGACCCCAGCCAGACAACAGCCAGACCAGAAAAGAAGACAAGACAGAAGCCCAAAAACCAGAACACAGAAACCAGACAAGACCAGACCACCAAGACCAGAACCAGACCACAGCACCACCCCCACAGAAGACAAAACAGACCAGACAGACAGACAGACCAACACCCCAGCAGCACAGGCCACACCCCCCCAGACCAACCCCACAGAACAGACCAGACCCCAGCCAGACACACCCAGACCAGACCAGCCAGCAGCACAACAGCACCAGACAGACCAGGACAGACACAACGCACCACCGACCCAACAAAACAACACAGCAGACAACCCAAAGACAAACAAACCACAGACCCCCCGACAAAAGACCAGCCAGACCAGAGACCAGACAGACACACAGACAGACCAACACCAGAAGACAGACCCCACCCCAGCAGAAGACCAAACACAGACAAACCACCCAGCAGACCCCAGACAGCCAAACAGACCAAGCACAGAGACCCAAAACCAGAACCCCAACAGACAGACCAGCAAAAAACCAGCAGAAGACCAAGCCAGACAGACAACCAGAAACACAGACCACAGAAGACAGACAACCCAGACAGACACAACCAGACCCAAACAGCAACAGCAGCCAGACAACAGCCAACCAGACAACAGCAGACCCAACACACACCCAAAACCAGACAACAGACAACAGCACCAGACAGCCAGACCACAACAGCCCACACCAGCAGACACAACCCCGACCCAGACAGACCCCCGAAAAGACAACCAACCACAGACAGACAGCAGACCCCAGAAAACCAAAACAGACAGCCCCAGACCAAAAGCACCAGGCCCAGCAGACACACACAGACCCAACAGAACACAGACACCAGACCACGAAACACACAGACCCACAAACAGCAGAACCAGACCAGAAACACAGCAGAACCAGACCAGAAGACCCCCAGCAGACAAGACCAACCCAGAAGCACAGACAGAAACACCACAGACACAGAAGCCCCAGACAGACACAGCCCAACAGACAAGACAGACAAACAGAGAAGAACACCAGACACAACAGCAGACCAGACCAGACCCAGAAAAACAGACACCAGACAGCACCACAGCAAAACCCAGAGACACACAGACAGACCAGCCAGACACAGAACCAAGACACAATCAGACCAGCCAAAACAGCCCACCAGACAACCACCCAACCCAGACAGACCAGACCCACACCGACAGACCCAGACAGAAACACAACCACAGAAGACACCAGACGCCCAGCACCCACCCAGACCAAAAACACCCAGCAGAGCAACACCAGAACAGCACAGAAGCCAGCAGAGACAGCCAAAACACACCAGCAAGACACCACAAACAACCAGGAAAACCCGAACCACAGAACAGACAAAACCGCACAAACACCAGCAGAACAGAACCAGACCCAAGCACAGACCGACAGACCCCCCAGAAGAACAGCCACAGACCAGAACCACACAAACCCCAGACCCCAGACCAGACAAAGCCGACACAGAACAGCCACAGACACACCCAGCCACAGAACCAACCAGACACCAGACCCAGACGACAGAAGGGGCCCAGCAGACAGCCCCCCAGACAACAGACCCAAAGAGGCCCAGACCACAGCCCAGACCAAAACAGACCAGACAAGACCAGCAGAACAGCCAGAACAGACCAGAAAACCCCCCAACCCACAGACCACCAGAAAGCCACAGCCCAGAACACAAGACAGCCAGACAGCCAGCCCAGAAACCCAGCAGAAGCACAACAGAACCAAGCCACAGAAAAGCCAGACAGACCGACCACAAACAGACAAGCCCCAGACCAGACAAGAAACCCCCCAGACCAGCAGACAGACCAAAGCCAGACCAGAACCAGACCAACAGACAGAACACCAGAAAACACCAGACCAAACACACCCACGCAGACAGACAGCCCCAAGAACGACAGACAGCAGAAACCGACCACAAAAGCAAGACAGAACAGACCGACACAGCAGACCAGACAGACACAAAACAAGCACCAGCACAAGCCACAGCCAGACCACCAGCACCAAGAACAGAACCCAGCAAAGCAGACAGCCAGAACAACCACCAACAGACCAGACCGGGAAGAACCAAACCCGCCAGCAAGACCAGACCAGACCAAAACAAAAACCACAGACCCACAGAACCAACGAACCCCAGACAGCCCAGCACCCCAAAGCCACAAAAAACCCCAGCAGAAAACCCCCAGGAAAACAGCCCCCCCCCCCCCCGGAAAACAGACCAGCCCCCCGGGAAAACAGAAAGCGCCAAAACCCCAAAAGGGGGGAAACCCACCCCCCAGCAGAAGACCGGGCCCCCCGACAAAAACAGCCAGAAAAACCCCCAGCAAAAAAACCCCCCCAGCAGAAAAAAACCCAGACCCCCCCCCAACCCCAGCAAAAAAAAGGGGGGGAAAAAAAAACCCCCACCCCCAAAGCCCCAGCGCCCCCCCAGCAGACAAACCCCCCCAGAAAAGACCCCCCAAAAAAACAGAAGAAGACCCCCCCCCCCCAAAACCCAGCCCCGCCCCGGGCCCACCCCAAACCAAAAAAACCCCCCCCCCAGACAAACCCAAGAACCCCAGCCCAAACAAAAGCACCAAAACCCAAACCAGACAGACCCCCCCCCGCCAGCAGCCCAAACCCCCCAGAAAGACCAAAACCCAGACCACCCCCAAAAACCCGGGCCCCCCCAGCCCCCCCCCCCCCCCCCCCAAACAAACCCAAAAACCCCAAAAAACCCCCCCCCCCAACCCAAACCAAAAACCCCCAGCCGACCCCCCCCACCCCAGACCCCCCCCCCCCCCACCCCCCAACCCAACCCAAAAACCCCAAAGCCGCCCAAACAAAACCCAGCCCCCAGCCCCCCAAAGACAGGACCCCAACGGGAAAAAAAAAAACCCAGCCCCCCCAACCCCCCCCCAAAACAAAAAACCAAACCCCCGCCAGCCCCAAAACCCCCCACCCCCCAAAACCCCCCCAGAACCCAGCCCAAAGCCCCCCCCCCCGGGCCCACCCCCCCCAACCCCCCCAGCGGGCCCAGAAACCAGAAACAAAAACCAGCCCCCCAGAAAGACAGCAGCCCAACCCCCCCCCAGCAAACCCCCCCCCCAGCCCCCCAGACCCCCCAAAAAGACCCCAAAGCGGGAAAAACCCCCCCCAGCCCCCCCCGGGCCCCGGGAAAACCCCAAAACCCAAACCCCAGCCCCCAGAACCCCCCCAAAAAAACCCAAACAGACAGACAGAACCCCGGAAAGAACCCCAGACCCGACCAGAACAGACACCCAAACCCCGACCAGCCCAGCAGACAAAACCAGCCAGCCAGCAGCCCCCAGCCCCACAGACAGACCAGACCAGCCAGACAGCCCAGCCCAGCAGACCACCAGCCCAGCACAACCAACCAAAAGAAACCAGCCAAAAACCGACCCACCCCCAGCAGACAGCGGGCCCAGGGGGCCCCCAACACCCCACAGACCCCAAACCCCCCCAGACAGACACCCCGCCCAAACAGACACCAAAACCCCCAGAACCCAAAACAGAACCAGACCAAGCCAGCCCAACCCCCAGCCCCACCCAGCCAGCAACAGACCCCCACAGCCAGACAGACCCACAGCAGCCAGACCCACCAGACCAAAAACAGCAGACAGAGCCCAAGCCCCCAGACCCAGCAGAACACCCAACCAGCCCAGACCAGCAGACCAGCACAGAACCACAGAACACAACAGACCAAGACAGACCAGAGACAGCCCAGACAGACCCAGACCAGCAGACACAGAACCCAACAGACAGAAAGCCAGACCCCACACAGCCAGACCCAGACACACCAGCACAAGAACCAGACAGAACCAGCCAGACCCACACCAGCCAGACAGAGAACAAACCCCAAGAAACCCCAGACCAGAAGCCCAGACAGACCCAGACCCAGACCACCAGACAGAAACCACAGGCAGAAGACAGACAAGACCAAACCCAGACCAGACAGAACCAGCCAACCAGAACCCAGCCCGCACCAGAGAGAGACAGCAGCAGACAGCCAGACCCCACCCAAGCAACCCAGACCAGCAGACAACCAGACACCCAGACCCACAAGCACACCAGACAGCAGACCCCAGACCAGACCCCCCGACCAGACAAGAAACCACAGCCCAGACAGACAGAACGCAGAACCCCAGACCCCAACAGACCAGAAGCCAGACAAGCCCACCAGAACCAAGCCAGGCCAGACAGACAGACCCACAACGAGACCAGACCCCAGACCAGCCACCCAGACAGACAGACCCAACAGACGCCAGCAGCAACCAGAGCAAAGACCACACAGACAACCCCCAGACCCCCAGAAAGCCAAGACCCCAAGACCAGAACCAGCAGACAGCAGCCCAGCAGAACAGAACAGCCCCAAGCAGACCAGACAGCCAGCCACCAGAGCAGAACCAGAAGCCAGACCCAGCAGAAGCCAGCCAGACAGCAGACCCAGCCAGAGCCCACCCACCCCAAGACCAGAGACAGAGCAGAGCAGACAGCCCCAAACCACAGCAGAGCACAGAACCCAGACAGCAGAAGAACAGACAACCAGACCAGACAGAACAGACCAGAGCAGAACGACAGACAAACAACAGACCCAGACGAAAACCCAGAACAGCAGACCCAGCAAGCCCAGGAACCCCAGAACACAGCAGCCAGAACAGCCAAGCACCCAGAACAGACACAGCAGCCAGACACCAGACCACAACAGACAGACCAGACACAGACCAGACCAGCCAGCACAGAAGACCACCAGACGACAGCCCGACAGACAGAGCACCAGACAGCCAGCCAGACCAGACAACACAGACCCCAAGACAGCCAGACAACCACCACAGCACCAGAGAACCAAAAGACCCAGCAGACAGACAAGACCAGCCAGCAGAAGCCAAGACACAGCAGACCGACAGAACCAACAGCCAAGACAGAACCCCAAGAACAGACAGCAGCCCCACAGACAGAACACCCACAGACACCCAGACCACAGACAACAGACCGAACCAGAAGAGCAGCCCAGACAGCCAAACCAGACACCCAGCAGCCAGACAGAGCCACCAAAGCAGAACAGCCCCAGAACCCCAGCAGACAGCCAGCAACAGAAACGGACAGACACAACACCAGACCAGACACCAACAGACAGACCACACAGAGACAGACAGAAACAGCCAGACCGACCCAGCAAGCAGACCCACAGACAGACCAGACACAGAAACAGACCCCAGACAGACAGACAGAAGACCCGAAGCACAACCAGACAGCCCACAGCCAGAAGCACCACCAGCACCCACGGGCCAGCAACAGCACCACCACACAACCGAAACACGACAGAACCCACACCAGACAGCAGCCACAGAACAACAGCAGACACAACACCAGACAGACAGCAGCAACAGACAGAACCGCAGCAGCCAGAACCCAGCAGACCCAGAACACACCCAGCCCCAAGCAGCAACACACCAGAACAGACCCACAGCAGAAAGACAGACAGACCCCAGACCAGCAGACACACAGACACAGACCCCAGACAACAGAAACAGACCCCCAGCAGACCCACCCAGCAGGAAGCCAGAAGACCAGACCAGACAGACACAGCAGACCAAGACACCAGACAGACCCCACAGCAACAGCACAGCAGACCAGAAACAAACACCCCAGACACCAGACCCAACAGACGACCAGAACAACCAGACCCAGACCCAACAGAACCAACAGACCCCAGACACCAGCCCAGACAGCAAACCGAAGACAGAACCAGACCAGACCAGAGGACCAGACAAAGACCAGAGAGCGCGCAGACAGAGACCCAGAACAGAACCCCAGCAGACCAGCAGACCCAGACAAACAGCCAGCAGACAAGACAGGACCAGACCACAGACAGCAGCACCAGCCAAACCAGACACACCCAAACAGCCAAAAACCCCACAGACAGACCCAGAAGACAGACACCACGACAGACCCAGAAGCACCACAGAGACAGAACCACCAGACCAGCCAGAACCAGACAGACAGCCGAGCAACCCACAGAAGCCACCCAGAGCCCAGAGACAGACAGACAGACCAGAACAGCAGCGCAGACAGAGACCAGAACCACCAAACACCGACACAGACCAAGACACCAGAACAGCAGAAGACCAGAACAGAACCCAGACAGACCCAGCCAGACCCAGCCACCAGACCACAAACCAGCAGACCAGAAGACACAGACCCAGCCCAGACAGCCAGCAGACCCCAGAACACAGAAGACCAAGCCAGACAAGACCAACAGCCACAGCCAGAACAGACCCAGACCAGCACCAGACCAGCCCGACAGAAGCAGAAACCAGACAGACAGACCCCAGCCAAGACAGCAACAACACACCACAGACAGACAGACCAGCCCCCAGACCCCAGAAGACAGAACAACCCCCCAGACAGACAAGACACAGACAGACAGACCAGACCCCAGACCCAGACAACCAGACCAGCCCAGACAGACCAAGCACGCAGGCCAGAACAGCAGACCACCAGAAAGACCAGCCAGACCAGACACAGCACCACAGAAGACCAGAACAGCAGACAGACAGGCACAACAGAACAGACAGACAGCCAGAACCAGACAGCACAACCCAGACAGAAGCCCAGCCCCCCAGACACCGACCACAAGCAACCCAGAACAAAGCAGACAAACCCAGACACCAACCCACAACCAGCAGCCAGCAACACAGCACAGAACAGCACAGACCAGGCCAAGCAACCCAGCCAGACAGCACACAGACCAGACAGCCAACAGACAAACCAGACCCAGAACCAGACACAGCACCAGACAGACAGACACAGAGCAGCAAGACAGACACCAGACCGACACCCCACAGACCAGCCGACAGACCCAGACCAGCCAGAACAGACAGACAGCCCAGACGCCACAGAAACCAAACAGCACCAGAAAGCCAGACCCAAGAACGCAGCCAGAACCCAAACCCAGAACAGACAGCACCAGAAACCAGACCAGACAGCCACACCAGACACCAGAACAAGACCAGCAACAACCAGACGCCCAGACACAGACCAGCAGACAGAGAAAACCCACCAGACAGACAGAACCCAGCAGCCGAAGACCAACCCCCAGCAACCAACCAGACCAGGAGCCCAGACAACAGACAGAGAAGGAACAGAAGCAGCAGACCAGACCAACCAGAGACAAAGCCAGACCCAGACCAGCAGACAGACCACACAGACAACACAGACAGCCAGACCAGAAGCAGCACACAGACAACACACAGACCACCAGACACCCACCACCAGACCCAGCCCAGACAGCAGAACAGACCAGACACACCAGACAGACAGACACCCAGAACCCAGACCAGAAAGCACCCAGCACAGAAGACCCAGAAAGACCAGCCCACAGACAGACAAAACAGACCCGACCAGACCAGACCACCAGCCAGACAGAACAGACACAGAAGACGGCAAACAGCAGACCACACCCACAAGAACCAGAAACCCCAGACCCAACAGCAGACACCAGACACCAGACAGACAGAACAGACCACACGAACGCCCAGACAGAACAGAACACCAGACCAGCCCCAGCCACCACACAACAGACACACAAGCCAGCAGAACAGAACAGGAGCCCCCAGAACAGACCACAGCCAGCCAGAACAGCCCAGAAGAGCCGCACCAGCAGACACCACAGCCACCGACAAGACGACAGAGAACCACCCGCACACAGACGACACCAGAACCAGACAGAACCCAGACCCAAAGAGCAGACCCAGCCGACCAAGAACAGAAGACAAGCCCACCAAGACAACAGCCAGAACAGCCCAGCACAGACAGAAAGACCAGACCGAGCAGCACAGAAGCCAGAGCCCCCAGAGCAGCAGCAGACACCAGAGACCAGCCAGACACAGGAGACGAGAGCACACAGACAGCAGCCAGACCACCAGAACAGACAGACCCAGCAGAGACCAGACCCAGACAGCAGACACAGACACCCAGCAGACAGACAACAGCCAAAGCCCCAGAGAACCCAGAGCAGCAAAAAACAGCCAGAACAGACCAACAGACAGACCACAAACCAAGACCAACAGACAGACAGCAGACCAAACCCAGACAGCAGCAGAGCCACAGCAAGCAGACAGAACCACCAGCACCAGACAAACAGAACCAAGACAAACCCCCAGAACCAGACAGCCAACAGCACCCAGAACAACAGACCAGAAACAGCCAACCCGACAGACAGACCCAGACACAGACCCAGACCAAGAACAGACCACAGACAGACCAGACCAACAGAACCAGCAGCCACCAGACACACCAGCCAGACACCAGACAGACGACCAGACAGAAGCCAGCGAACAGAAACCAGACCCCAGACCAGAAGACACGAAGCAGAACCGCAGAACACCAGACAACACCAAACCAAAGCCAGCAGACACAACAGACCCACCCACACACCCAGCAGACAGACAGCACAAACCAAGCAGCCCAGACAGACCAGCCACCAGGCAACACACCAGACCACCAGACCAGACAGAACCAGAGACAAAAGCCCAGACAGAGCCAGCCAGACAGCAGCAGCACCCAGCCCAGACAGAACAGACAGCCAGGAAAGAACCCAGACCAACCAGCAACAGACACCAGACACACGACAGCCCACAGACCCAGCCGACAGCCAGACAGAGAACAAGACCAGCAACAGACAGAACCAAGCCAACGACAGAAAGCCACAGAACCAAGCCAGCCAGACCCAGACAGAGCCAACACCACACCAGACAGACAGACAGACCCGACAGCAAACAGAAACACCCAGACAGACAGACCAGAAAAGCAGCCCAGCAGAACCAGCAGAACAGAACAGAACAGACCAGAAGACAGCCAACCCGACCAGCAGACAGACAGCCCACAGAACAGCCCAGACAGACCAAGCACAGAACAGAAGCCCAACAAGACCAGACCAGACAGACAGCCAGAAACCAGCAGCAAACAGACAGACAGCAGACCCAGACCCAAACCCAGCAGAGAACCCAGCACACCAAAAACAGACAACAGCAACCAAAAACCAGACCACAGAGACCAAACAGACACACAGACAGACCCAGACAAAACCAGGAAACCAGACGACACCCAGACAGACCCACCAGACAAGAAAGAAAAAGAAGAAAGCCAGACAAGGAAACCCAACAGACAGAACAGACCCAGAAGAAGCACAGACACAGACCCACAGAAGAAACCAGACAGGACAGCCAGCCAGAACACCAGAGACCAGCACCCCAGACAGCAACCCACAGAACAGACAGACAGCAGACAAACAGACAGAACCAGCAGGAGAAACAACAGACGACCAGAAGACAAAAGACACAAACCGACCAAGACCAGACAGAAAAACGCAGAACAAAAGACAGCCAGCCAACAGCCAGACAGACAGACAGCAGCAGAAGAGCACAGACACCAGACAACAGAGACCCACAGCCCAAGACAGCGAACAGACACCAGCACAGCCAGCAGAAGCCAAAACCGCAACAGACCAGAACAACCAGACAGACCAGAAAAACAGACCAGAAACCACACCCAAAGACACAGACACAGACAGAAAGCCAGACAGACAAACCACACCAAGACAGCAGCCACACAGAAACACACCCAGACCCACAGCCCAAGAACAGACAGCCAGACAGACCACAGACAGCACAGCAACCCGCGGCCAGCAAAAACAGAAGACAGCCACAGCAAGACCCAGCCAAACAGACAGAACAGACGACCAGAAAACAGAAACAGACAGAGACACAGCCAGAAAACAGACAGACACCAGCACAAAAGACAGACAACCAGCCAACAGACCGACCGCAGAAGCCACAACAGACAGACAGACCCAGAAAGCAACCAACAGCGACAAGACAGACAGACAGAACAAGAGAACCAACAGCCAAAACAGACCCAGAACAACAGACCCAGAACAACAGAGACCAGAACCAGAAACAGACAGAACAACAGAGACCCAGAAGACACCCACCCAGACGACCACAGACAGAAGCCAAGAAACACAGAAACAGACACAGCCACAGAAGACCAGACCAAGACACAGACCACAGACAGACAGCCAACCACACACCAACAGAACCAGAACCCAGAAAGCAGAACAGAACCAGCAGACACAGCAGACAGAACCAGAAAGACAGCATATTGCAGAAAAGAAAGAACCAGCCAGAACCTTCACACAGCAGAAGCCAGAGAGAACAGACTACACACAGAACCAGAAAGCAGGAAAGCAGACACAGGACACCAGACACAGAAGGACAGAACCAGACAGGAACCCAGGAAAGCACAGACAGACAGACAGAAGAACAGACAGAACCCCCCAAGAAAACAGACAGACCAGAAACAAGAAACAGAACACACACAGAAGACACAGGAAGCACCAGACCCAAAGAACCAGAGACAGCAGGACCACAGAACCAGACCAGCAAGAACAGAAGAACACAGAGAAAGAAAACAGACACAGAAAGAACACAGAAAAATCCAGAAAGAACAGAAAGCACAGAAGACAGACAGAGACAGCAGAACCAGCAGACAGAACAACAGAACCAGAAGAAACAGCAGCAGACAGAACCAGAACAGACTAGAAGAACAGGAAGACAGACAAGAACCCCAAGAACAGAAGACAGCCCAGAAGAAACAAGAACCAGAGACCCAGAAAGAAGCCAGAAAAGGCCAAAGCAGACACCAGAAAACACACCCCAGAAACAGCAGAAAAACCAGAACACGAACCAGAAACAGGAGACCACAGAAACACAGAACAGACCAGATCCAGAACAGAAATACAGAAACAGAACAGCAGACAGCAGACAGAAACCCACCAAGAACACCACCAGACAGCCAAGACAGCAGCACAGACAGAACAGCAGAACAGCAGCAGACCACAGAACAGAACGAACCAGACCAGACAGAACGAGAAACAGACAGAAGCAGAAACAGACACAGACAGAACCAGACAGCAGCAGGCCAGAAAACGAAGGACAGAAACAACATTTTTTTTTTTTCTTTACAGAAGACCAGCACCCAGAAAGGAGAACCAGAGACCAGAAACAGATCAACCCAGAACAGAACCAAGAAAACAGAACACCAGCCCAGCAGAAAAGACAGACCAGACAGAAGACACCAGACAGACCAAGAACAGAGACAGAACCAGCAGACAGAGAAAGACAGAACAGCACCAGAGACCAGACCAGACAGAAAGCAGAAGAAGTCAAGCAGAGACAGAAACAAGACAGAACAGACAGACAGACACCCAGAACACGAACAGAACAGAACACCAAGAAAGAGAACAGAACCCAAGAGCAGAAACCAGCAGAACAGCCACCCCCATGGGCCAGCACAGAAACAGAAAGTTTCTTGGATGCAGACCACAGACAGAAACAGACAAGACAGATCAGAAACCAGAAACAACCAGAAACAGACACCAGACCCCAAGAACCAGAGAGAAAAACCGAACAGACCAGAACAGAGACAAGCACAGACAAAGAAAAAAAGACCAGAAAGAAGCATACAGAAACAGCAGAACAGAACATCCCATCACAGAACAGCACCAGACAGGCAGGCAGCAGGGACCAGGCCAGAACACAGACCAGACAGCAGCAGCCAGAACAGCAGAACAGCCACAGAACAAGAACCAGACCAGCCAGTCACCAGGGACAAGCCCCAGACAGACAAGCCAGCAGACCCCCAGGACCCAACACGATAGAACCAGAGGTCAGAAAGACCAAGAAACAGCCAGAACAGAAGACAGACAGAAACAGAAACCCCAGAACCAGAACACCAGCAGAAAGAACAGAACAGAACAGAACAGCACCAGAAGACCAGACAGAAGGCAGACCAGCCCAGAATCCCCAGAAAAGAACAGGACAGCAGAACAAGAAACAGACAGAACCAGACAGGAAAAACAGACAAGCAGACCCAAGGCAGACACCACAGAACAGACCAGACACAAACAGCCAGAACAGCAGACCAGACAGAACCACAGAAGAAACACACAGCAGAAAGACAGAACATGACAGCAGAAGACACAGCAGAACAACACCAGACACCCCATGTAACAGCACAGGACAGACCAGAGAAGCAGCAGAAACCAGCCAGAACAAGAACCCCAGCAGCAGACCAAGGACAAGAGAACAGAAACACCGCAGAAGACAGACAGAAAACCAGACAGAGAAAAAGCAGACCAGACAGACCCAGAAGAGACCAGAAAGCAGAAACAGGACAGCAGAACAGAAAGCAGAAGCAGACAGCCAGAACAGCCAGACAGCTACAGACAGAAAGCACAAGCCCCACCAGAAAACAAAAAAAAAAGACAAGCAAGGAACCAGACCATCAGAAACCCAGAACAAGAAAAGACAGGAACCGACCAAACAGATACAACCAAGAACAGAAACAGAGAACCAGGCAGAAGACAGACAGAGACATCAGACACAGCCCAGGCCAGACAGCAGAAGCAGAGCAGGGAGAACAGCAGAACACCAGACCAGAACAAAGCAGAAAAGGAACGAAGACCCCGACACAGAAAGAAAACAAAGACAGAAAAGAACCAGAAAACCCCAGAACACAGCAGAAGAAATCACAGCCCGCACACAGACAGCAGAACAGACACAGAAAGAACAAGAAACAGAAGAAACAGCAGCACCCAGCAGAAAAAGAACCCAACCAGACACAGAACAGCCCACAGAACCAGAAAAGAACCAGAAAGACAGAACAGAACAGACAGACAGAACAGAAAAAGAAGACAAGAAACAGACAGCAGAACCAGAAAGCAGAACCAGCCAGAAAGCACAGCAGCAGAAGAAACACAGAACAGCCAGCCAGACACAAGCCCAGAAGAAGACAGCAGAAAGAAAAGACCAAGACAGAAGCCCATGCAGCACAGAAACAAGACAGAAAACAGAAACAGAAGAACACAGACACAGGACAGACAGACACAGAAAAGACAGAAACCAGAAAATCCCCAGAAAAAGAAACAGCAGACAGAACAGAAACAACAAAGAACAGAAACGAAAACCCCAGAACCAGACAGCAAGGAACAGCAAGAACAGCAGAAACAGAACAGACCCAGCCCCAGAACAGAAAGGGCCAGCAGAACCAGAAGAAAGCGCAGAAAGAACTAGGACCAAGAACACAGAACAGACAGAGCAACCCCAGTGTGGGGGGGCCCCGGGCACAGAGAAGAAGAAAGACCCCAGAACAGCAGACCGAATTTGCACAGACACCAGGACAGCCCAGAACAGGGACAGAAAGAAGACAGAAAAACAGCCGCCAGTGTGTGACAGGAAGCAGCAGCCAGAACAGAACAGAAACGAGAAACCAGCAGACAGAGACCCAACAGATCCAGACCACAGAAACAAGAAACAGAAAACCACAGAACAGACAGAAGAAGAAAAGCCCGAAAACAGAAAGAACACACCAGAACCCAGAAACTCAGACCAGAACTCAGAGACAGAAACACCAAGGAAGCCAGACAGACAGAGACAGACCCAGAGACGACCAGAACAGAACCAGACCCAGAAGTCAGACAGGAAAAGAACAGACAGCACAGAACAGACCAGCAACCAGACACAGAACCAGAAACTCCAGAACAGCAGAAACCAGACCCAGAACGCAGAACCAGACAGCGAAGACAGAGCAACAGCACAAGAGAACCACAGACCCAGAAACAGAAGAACAAGCACCACACAGCAGAGACACACCAGACAGAACCCAGCCAAGCAGAACCCCCCCCAGGAAAACCAGAACACAGAACAGAAACAGACAGGACAAAGAATCAGACAGCAGACAGCACCCAGACAGAAGAACACAGACAGCCCCAGCAAGACAAGGAGAAAAGGACCAGAACCAGACAGGAAACACCACCAGAACAGAACATAAATCCAGAAACAGAAGCAGACCAGAACAGAAAAAAAAAAAAAAAAAAAACCAGAGACACCAGAAAATCAGAGACAGACACAGGAAAACAGAAAAGAACCCAGCAGAAAGACAAGAAACAGCAGACAGCAGAAGGACCCAGAACAGACAGACAGAAGGACAGGCAGAAAGCAGCACACCATGCCAACAGAAACAGACAGATGAACACCCAGACAAGACAGAAACAGCAGACACAGTCAGACAGACAGAAACCCCAGCACAGACACCAGAACCAAACCAAGAAAAAGAAGAACCAGACAGAACAGCCAGAAGAACAGACCAGCAGAAAAACAAGAACACAGACAGAACAAGCAAAGCCACACAACAGCAGAACAGAACCAGCAAGAACCAGAAAACAGAAAACCAGACACAGAACCAGAAACACAGCCAGAAAGCAGCCAGAACACACCAGAGCAACAGCAGACAGAACAGACCAGAAAGAACTCACAGAAACAGGACAGAAACAACCAGCAGAAGCAGACAGAAACACCAGAAACAACAGACACAGACAGAACCCCAGAAAGAAAGACACCAGAACCACCACCAGCAGAAGAAGACCACAGACAGGGAAAGACAGACAGAACACCCCCCAGCAGAACACAGAGAACAGAACCCAGAAACAGCAGACCCCAGACCCCAGACAGAAGACAGACCAGCAGACCAGAACAGACAGACACAGAAACAGAAACACAGACCCAGCAGAAACAGCCACAGAAGAAGAGCCAGAAGAAACCCACAGACAGAAGACACAGCAGACAGAAGAAGTGGGTTTTGGTAAAGAAAACAGACCAGACCGAACAGACAGACCCAGACCAGAACAGAAAGAAAAAGGCAAACAGCAGACCAGACAGACAGCCAGCAGACAGACCACAGAGCCAGAACAGAAGAAAACCAGGATTAGATAAACCAGAACCAGGAAACCCAGACAGCCCAGACCCAGCAGACAGAACAGACCAGAGACAGAACTTTGTGCCAGACAGCCCAGACAGAGCAGAAGGCGAGACAGCAGAACAGCGAATGGTGGTGTTTGGGTGTGTTGCAGACAAAGAACATGCAGACACAGAACAGCAGCAGACAGCAGCAGAAGCAGAACAGAAAAGCCAGAAACAGCAGAGCCAGACCAGACCACCAAGCACAGGAACAAAGACAGAAACAGAGAGAACAGCAGCCATGAACGAAGAACAGCAGCACAGAAAGAAGAAACAGAAACAGAAAACCAGAAACCACAGCAGACACCCAGACCACAGAACAGAACAGGAGAACAGACAGAACCAGACAGCCAGAAGACAGGAACAGAGACAGCAGACACCAAGAAAATCCAGAAGCCACCACTCAGCAGCAGACAGACCAGAACCAGCCAAGAACCAGAAACATGCCAGACCCAGAACCAGAAAGACAGAAGAAACCAGGACAGACAGAAAACAGACAGAAACAGAGCACAGAACCACAGACAGGAAAGAAACAGCAGACCAACAGAAAGCAGAAACAGCACCACACCGGGACCCCAGAAGAAACAGACAGAACCAGCAGAACCACCAGACAGAACCCAGAGAACAGAACCCAGAAAGACAGAGACAGAAACAGAAGCAGAAAGACCAGCAGAGAACAGAAAGCAGCAGACAGACCAGAAGACAGAACCCAGCCCACAGAAACAGAAGAAAGAAAAGAACAGACCAGCAGGAAAGAACAGAAAAACCCCAGGACCCAGAAAAGAACGGGTGTGGGCGTTCACAGACCCCAGAAGCAAGGACAGAAACAGAAACAGCCACAGAAACAGAAAAGACCAGGCACAGAAAACCAGCAGCACACAGAACCAAGAAACAGAAACCAGAGAACCAGACAGCAGAAAGAACCTAGACAAGAACACAGAACACACCAGGAACCAGGCAGAACAGACCACAGACAGACAGGAAGAACAGAAGAAACCAGGACACAGAAGAACAGACCAGACCACATGCACCAGCAGGACAGACCAGACCAGCACCACAGAACCACCCAGATAGCCCAGACAGAAACCACCACACCAGCACACACCCAGCCAGAAAAGAACAGACCCCCCCAGACGCCAGCCCACCACAGACAGCAGACACAGCAGCACCAGAACAAGCCAGACAGACAGAAACAGGAACCCAGCAAGAACAGACCCAGAAAGCACACACCAGACAGACGGAAAAGAACAGAAGACCAGAAACAGAACACATGAACAGACCACAGCAGACCCAGAAGAAACAGAGAACAGAAACAGACCACCAGCACCCAGAAGGCAGACCAGAAGAACAGAACAGAAAGCAGAAAGACAGAAAACACACACAAGAAGAAACAGCCAGACAGAAACCAGAACAAGCACAGAAGCAGACCAGAAACAGAAGCCAATGAACAGACAACAGCCTGGGGGGGGTGGCCCGCTTCCAGAACAAAGAAGCCCCCAGACAAGACACAGAACAAGGCAGACAGAACCCAGAGACAGAAGACAGACAGAACCCAAGAGGAAACAGAACCACAGGACCCCCAGAAAAGCACACAGACCAGAAACAGACAGAAACAGAAAGGCAGACAGACAGAACAGACAGACCACACCAGAGAACCAGAAAACACAGACCCCCCAGGAAGAGGGTGGGCAGACCAGACCAGAAAGAACAGAAACACAGAAAGCCAGAACAGACAGACACGGCCACAGAAAACAGCCACCAGAACAGAAACAGAAGAACCCCCAAGAACAGACTAGACCCAGAAAGAAACACAGCAGAGCAAGACACACAGAAATCAGACAGATCCAGAAACAGCAAGGGGGGGAAAAAAAAGACAGAACAGACAGGAAAGAACCAAGAAAGCCAGCACCAGACCACAGAACAGAAAGCCAGAAACCCAGAACAGAACAGACAAGAACAGAACGATGGCAGAAATGAAAACAGACCAGCAGAAACCAGCACAGAAACCCACAGAACCAGACAGCAGCAGCAGGAGAACAGACAGAACAGCCAGACCAGAAAACACCAGAGACCAGACAAGAACAGCACAGCAGAAGAAAGAAAGAACAGGACAGAAGCAGACCAGAAGGAACAGACAGAAACCAGAACTAGAACAGACCCAGAAACAGAACAGGAAAACCAGACACAGAACACAGAACAGGACAAGACAAGAAGCCAGAAACAGCCCCAGCACCAGAGACAGAAAACCACCAGAACCCAGAGCCAAGCCACAGAAAAGAAGAGACCAGACAAGGCAAGAACAGACAGAAAGCCACCAGAAAGAACCAGACAGAACAGAAACGCAGGAAGAAAGAAAACCAGACAGAAACAGACAGAAGAGCCTCAGACCGAACACGAAACCAGGAAAAGCAGAAGGAAACAGAAGATCCAGAACCAGCAGACCAGACAGAACAGAAGAAACAGAAAACACAGAAACAAGAAACCAAGACAGAAAGAACAGCAGAAACAGCACTAGAAGACACAGACGAAGGACATGAACCAGAACAGAACAGACAGACGAGAACAGAACCCAGAACCAGAACAGAAGAGACACAGAACCCACAGAACAGCCAGAACAGGACAGAGCCAGACCAGAAACCAGACGAAGAACAGAACCAGAACACAGAACAGAACCAGACAGACAGGCAGAAGCACAGAGCAGCAAGAACCAGACCAGAGAAGAAAGAGAAAGCAGACACAGACCCCAGACACAGAAAGAAACAGAAAGCCAAGAACACCCAGACCCAGAACAGAAAAGGACCCACAGAACACAGACAGAAACCAGACCCAGACCAGAAACAGCAGACAGACCAGCAAGACAGAACAACAGCAGAAAGGAAACAGAAAGACCAGAACAGACAGCAGACATCAGAACAGAACAGAAAACAAGACAGCACGACAGAACCAAGAACAGAAACAGAAAGAAACCAGAAAGAATGAACCAGACAGCAAGACCAGACAAGACCCAGAACAGGAACAGACCAACCCGACAGAACAGACAGGCAGGACAGAAGACAGAACAAGCCCAGACCAGAAAACGAGAGCAGAAGACAGAACAGAAGACCAGCACCCCAGAACAAGAAGAAAACAGACCAGACAGACAGAACACCCCAGGATCCAGCCAGAAGAAACAGACAGAGAAACAGAAACAGAACCCGGCCCAGAGACAGAACAGAAAGAACCAGATACATACCCCAGAGACCCCCAGAAGACAGACAGACACCAGAAAGAACACAGAAGAAAATCAGACCAGAGAAACCAAGAACAGACACCAGGACAGACACAGAAAAGGACAGCAGACAGACACCAGCCAAGACGGAAACAGACAGCAGGACAGACAGCCACCAGACAGAAGAAACAGACCCCAGAAGAAAGAAAACAGCCAGCAAGAAGCACATTTGGTGCAGAAGACCAGAGAAAACAGAAACAGAACCCACAGCTCAGACAGAACAGAAAACAGAAACAGCAGACCAGCAGAAGAAAGGACAGACAGAAGAAAGAACAGAAGAAACAGAACCAGACAGACAAGAAACAGGACCCCAAGAAACAGACAGAACAGAACACACAAAGAAGAGACCCCCCAGACGAACAGAACAGAACCAGCCCAGAGCAGCACACAGACCAGACAGAAACAGACCAGAACAGAAAGAAGAGAAGAACAGCCCAGACGAAAAGACGCAGAAAAGAACCAGAAGCAGAACAGAGAACAGACAGACAGAATTTTGGTTCAGAAACCAGCCACAGGGAACAGAAAAGAACAGCAGAAACCACCAAGAAGAAGAAAGAAAGACCAGAAAAGAAGAAAAGCCAGACAGAACAGAACCACAGCACAGACAGAACCCGAACAGCCAGCCCAGAAACAGAAAGAAGACAGCCCAGAACAAGAGAACAGACAGGAACCCAGGAACACAGAACAGAACCAGCAGAACAGAAAAGACAGCAGAAAGAAGGACCCAGACCCAGAGACAGACAGACAGAACCAGAACCCAGAACACCAGAAAGAACGAACTGAGCAGACCAGAAACAGAACCAGACACACAAGGACAGACAGGAAACCCCCAGAACAGACAGAACAAAAACACAGCAGAAACCAGACACAGCACAGAGAACAGAATAGACCCCAGAACAGAAAGCAGACAGAGAGCAGCCAGAGAACACAGCCAGAACCAGCAGAACAGAAAAAGCCAGGAAAGAACCAGACCCAGACAGAAACAGGACAGACAGAAAGAAGCAGAAGACAGAAGACAGACCCAGCAGCAGACATAAGAAACAGACAGAAACACAAGACCAGACAGACAAAGAAACCACAGACCACAGAATGGGGGAAAGAAAAAAAAAAAGACAAAGAAGAAAGCCAGGAAAGAAAAAGACAGAGACAGAAAAAAGAAAGAAAAGAACAGACCAGCCACAGAGGGCAGAGCACGCAGGAAAGACCAGAACAGACAGACACCAGCAGAACCCAGAAGAAAGATTGGTTTGTCAAGAAACCAGAAACAGACAGAAACAGAAGAAGAACAGACAGACAGACCCACAGAGAACAGAACCAAGAAGAACCCAGAACAGACGCAGACAGGAAGACAGCAGAGGAAGGAGCACACAGAAACAGAGAAATCCCTCAGAACAGACAGACACAGAGCACATGCAGAGACAGAACCAGAAACAAGCCAGAACAGAAAAGACCAGAACAGCACCCAGCCAGGAACAGGACAGAAACCAGAAACAGAACCCACAAGAAAGACAGACAGACAGACAGCAGACAGACAGAACAGACCAGACAGAATCAGAACAACACGGCACAGCCAGAAAAACAGAAAGGAAACCAGAAACAGAACGACATAAACGCAGCAGAAAGCACAGAAAACAGACCCAGGAAGAACAAACAGAACAGCCACAGAAAAGACCAGAACAGCCCAGAACAGACAGAACCAAAGACAGCCCCCAGACAGACAGACAGAAAAGAAAACCCAGACAGCACCAGAAGACAGCAGAGAACAGAAAACACAGCCAGACAGAACCAGAAAACGAACAGAAAAGAAACAGACAGAAACCACCCACCAGCAGAAGAAAGAACCCAGACACAGAAGAAGACCAGAACAGAAGAAAACAGAACCCCAGAACAGAGAACCAGAACAGAACAGACACACAGAACCCACACCCAGCAGCAAGAACACACACAGCAGAACAGACCCCAGAAGGAAGACATAACAAGACAGAACAGGCAGACACAAGACACAGACCACACAGAAAACAGACAGAAAACCCAGCAGACACCAGAGACACAGCCCCCAGACCAGACAGACAGAAAAGCCTGGTGCACAGAAAGACCAGATCAGAACCCACAGAACAGAAAAGAACAGAACAGAACAGAAACAGACCAGAGCAGACAGAACTCAGACAGACAGACAAGACACAGAAGCAGAAACCCAGACCAGACAGACAGAGAAGAACAGCCAACAGAAAACACAGAACAAGAAGAAACAGAACAGAACAGACAGAACTCCCCGACCCCGGCCCAGCATGCAGACAGGCCAGAAAGACAGAAGCCAGCACACAGCAGAAACCCAGAACAGACCAGGAAACAGCAGAAGACAGAAAAAGCCCCAGAACAGAGAAAGCCAGAACACAGACCCCAGCGAGAGAAAAGAAAGCAGACAGAACACCAAGAACAGAACCAGACAGCAGAGAAAAAGAACAGCCAGAACTAAGACAGCCGACGCACAGACAGAACAGAAACAGACCAGAAGAACAGGGACAGAAAGATCCAAGCCAGACCCCCAGACACCCAGAACAGAAACAGAAGGACAGACCAGAAGACCCCAGAAAGCACACAGACAAGACAGACAGAAAATCCTAGAAAATAAGGAACAGAAACAGAGACCAGAAGCCAGGAAACAGACCCAGAACTGAGTCCGGTCAGAGAGAAACAGAACAGGAAACCAGAACCAGATACAGAACAGAAGCCAGACCAGATCCAGAAACACCAGACAAGACCCAGAAGCCACAGCAGCAGAAACCAGGACGACAGACCAGAACACAGAGCACAGCAGACAGCAAGCACACAGGAACAAGAAGAGAACAGAAAGACAGGGAACCGAACGAACCAGAAAGAACCAGACCCAGACCCAGAAAAGAAAGAGACCCCAGAACAGCAGGAACAGGACAGACAGCAGAACCCAGAAAGCAGAAACGAACCAGCACACCAGACACCAGACAGAAACCACAGGAAGCCCAGACAGACAGACAAGACAGAACACCAGAGAACACCAGACCCAGACAGAGAACCAGAAACAGAGAAAGCAGACAAGCAGCAGAACCCACACACAGAAAGAAACAGAACAAGACAGACACCAGACACAGAACCCACCAGAACAGAACCAGAACAGAAACCCAGAAAGGGCCAGAACAGAGCAGAACAGACAGAACAGACAGACAGATCAGAATGGTGGCCCCAGAACAGACAGCAGAAAACCAAGGGGGGGAAAACCAGACAGAGCCACCCAGAAAGAACACAGAAGAGGACTGGGGTCCAGCCAGAAACAGCCAGACCAGACCAAGAAACAGAGCACAGAAAGAGAGACAGACAGCCCACACACAGACACCAGACCCACAGACAGAACACCAGCAGACAGACCCAGACACCAGACAGAGAAACAGGAACAGAAACCAGAAAGAAAGCCAGAAACCAGCAGGAACAGAAACAGAAACAGACCAGAAACACCAGACAGCCAGCAGAACCCCAGCCAGCACAGAAACCCACAGACACCACCAGACCAGACAGAACCAGAACAGCAGAACAACCACAGACTGTGTTGGTTTTGGGTTTCACCAGAACAGAACAGACAGAACACAGAAGACAGAACAGAAAACAGACCCACAGCAGACACAGACCGACCAGAAACCAGAACACAGAACCAAGCAAGAGACAAGGCACAGAGAAACCCCACCCCAGAACCCCAGAAACCACCAAGAAAGAAAAGAAACAGACCACCAGGCAGCAAGACCAGAACAGAGCACCAGACAGAAAGGAAAGAAAAGGACAGAACCAGAAAACCAGCAGAAAGAAAAGACAAGAACCAGAAAGAGAACACCAGCAGACAGAACCAGCTAGAACAGAACAGAACCAGAAGAACACAGACCAAGAAAGACAGACAGAACAGACAGAACAGACAGGCAGAACCACAAGAGCCCAGACAGAACAGACAGAACAAGACAGAAACCACCCAGATACCAGACAGCCAAGAACGACCAGAAAAAGAAAGAAGACAGCAAGAACCCCACCAGACAACGACAGTACAGACGCAGAACCAGAGCAGAAACCACCATGCAGAACAGACCCAGACAAAGCCAGAAAAGCCAGGAAAGAAAACCCAGACCACAGACGACAGAAACCATGGTCAGCAGAAAGAAGCAGAACCCCAAACAGGAAAAGAAGACAGACCCAGCAGAAGCAAGAACAACCAGCCCAGACCAGAGCAGGAAAGAAAACAGCACCCAGACCAGAACAGAACAGCCAGCAGAACAGAAACAGCAGAACAGAAAGACAGACCAGACACAAAGACACAGCACCAGCTCAGACCCACCAGCAGAACAGAGAACAGCCAGAAACAGGAAAAGCCACCAAGCAGAACAGACCCAGACAGAAAAAGAAACCCCCAAGAAGAAACTAGACGAAACCCCACAGCCAGAAGAACAACAGACCCCCAGAACAGCACAGAACAGGAAACAGAACAGAAAAGAAACAGACCCAGAAGAACACAGAACAGAAAAGCAGAACAGAATGGGCAGAAGACCCAGACAGAACGCCAGCAGCAGAACAGCCATCAGAAAAGCAGAAAGAAAACAGAACAGAACCAGAAGACAGGCAGAAACAGGGACCCCCCACCCAGGACAGACACAGACAGAAAAGAACCGCAGAACACCACAGAAAGAACCAGAACCAGAAAAGAACAGACACAGAACAGAGACAGAAGCCACCAGACCCAGAGACCACAGCCCAGACAGGGGACAATAGAAACACAGAACAGGAACCAGCGGAAACAGAGGGAAACCAGCAGACACAGAACCAGCCAGCCCAGAACAGACCACAGCCAGCCACACAGCAGACCCACAGAAGACAGGAAACCCGAAAAAGAACAGAAACCAGAACAGAACAAGACCCAAGAGCAGCCAGAAACCCCACCAGAACCAGAAGACCCAGAGAACTGAACCAGGAAAAAGGAAAGCACATCCCACCCACAGACACAGAGAACCCAGAAACGAAAGAACCAGAACAGAACAGACAGAAAGAAAGCAGACCAGAACAGAACAGAAAGCCAGAAGAAACAGCAGAACAAGAACCAGAAACAGAAAAACAGAACAGAAAAGACAGACAGAAAGCACACAGAACAGAAACACAGAAAGACACAGAAAGAACAGAACAGAAACAAGACAGACCAGCACAGAAAACCCAGAAACAGACAGACAAGAAAAGACACAGAAGAAGAAACAGACAAGAAACAAGAACCATGCTGTTTGGTCCAGACAGAAACCCCGGGGGGCCACCAGACAGAACCAGAAAAGAACAGCAGCAGAACAGATGGGCACACCCCCCAGGTCCAGAAGAACAGAAACACAGAACCAGAAACAGAAAAGAAAAGACAGACAGAGTGTTTCCCAGAAAGAACCAGTGAACCCACCAAGAAACAGAACCAGCAGAAAGAGGAAACAAGCACCAGGACAGAACACAGGCACAGACAAGAGGACAGCAGACCCAGGAAAAGAGCAGGGGGGCAAAGGGGGGGGGGGGCAACACAGCCAGAGCAGAAGAACCCAGACACAGACAGAGAAGAATCAGACCAGAAGAACAGACAGACAGAACCAAGAACCACAAGGGGAAAAGAACCCAGACCCAAGACCAGAAGAAAGACAGCCAGGAAAGAACAGCCCAGACAGACAGAACAGCAGAAACCAGACAGACCACAGAAAAGAAAAACACAGACAGAAGACACAGCAAGACCAGAAACAGAAGACAGAGACCCCCCCCCTGTGAACACCAGAAACACAGGGAGAACCAGACAGAAGAAAGACAGAAAGCACAACACCCACCAGAACAGACAGAATCCAGAACAGAAAAGATGACAGAAAGAAAGACAGACAGACCCTGCCCAGAAACACACGACGAACAAGAATCAGAGCAGAAAAGAAGCAGAGCCCCAGCCAGAGAAAGGAAAAGAACAAGAAGAGAACAGAACAGAAAAGACAGAACAGAACACCAGACAGACAGAACAGAACAGAGACCCAGCAGACCAGAAGACCAGCAGACCAGCAGCCAGAACAGCAGACAGAACAGAACAAGCAGACACAAGAACAGGATGAAACCACACAGGTTTGGTACGGTGGGTGGCAGAAAGACAGAAACACAGAAACCAGAACAGAAAACAGACAGAGAGACAGCAGGAAACAGAAAGACAGGACAGCAGAAAAACAGCCAGAAGACAGAAAGACAGAAAGACCAGACAAGAAACAGGACAGCAGAAACAGAAACAGCAGAAACAGAGGGGTCTGTCAGACAGAAACAGACAGACCCAGAACAGAACAGACACACCCAGAACAGCAGGAATCCAGCAGAACAGACAGAACCAGAACCAGAAAAGAACCAGAACACCAGACGGGGCAGAAGAGAAAGAAGCCAGCAGCCCAGACAGACCAGAGCCCAGACAGAACAGAAGAAGCAGAACTGCAGACGGGAAACAGAACAGAAACCCAGAGAACAGGACACACCAGAACAGGCCACCAGACACAGCAGAAAAGAAAAGAACAGGAAGAAAAGACAGACAGCAGAACAGCCCAGCCAGAAGACAGAAGAAACAGCAGCACACCAGCAGACAGAAAGACCAGACCCGAAAAGAAACAGAACACAGACCACAGAAACACCCAGAAAGAGACACAGACAGACAGAACAGCAGAAAACACCAGAAAGAACCAGACCAGAACAGAACAGAAGCAGAACAGCAGACAGAACAAGAAACAGAAAGATAAAAACAGAAATAAAGACAGACAGAACACAGAGGTGTTTGTGCAGACAAGAACCAGACAGAGAAACACGAGAACAGCAGAAACAGACAGATGTGCCAGACAGCAGCAGGAGAAACCGGAAGAAGCAGACCCAGCAGAAGCCAAAGAAACACAACAGAAAAGAAGAGCAGAAACAGAACAGACAGAACCAGCCATTGTTTGTGTGCCAGACCAGACCAGAACCAGACAGACAGAACAGAGGCAGAAAGAAACAGCACCACAGCAGCAGACAGGATCCGCAGGACAGACCACAGCAGAAAAACGCAGCAGACAGGCAGACAGAACACAGAAACCCACCACCAGCCCAGAACCCCAAGACCAGAAAGAGAATCAGACGGAACCAGACAGACAGAGAAGCCAGCAGAAGACAGAAACAGACAGAACAGAACAGAACAGAAACTAGACACAAGACCAGACACAGACAGCAGCAGAAACAGCCAGAGACCCAGAAGCAGACCCAGACCAGACCAGAGACCAGCAGACCCAGAACAGAACCACCCAGAAACACCCAGAAAGGGGTTTGTCCATAAGACTAGAAAAGAGGCCAGAAGAAGGGGCAGAACCAAGACCACAAGACAGACAGAAAAAGACACACAAAGCAGAACCCAGCCAGCCAGCAGCAGAAGCCAGCAGAATCAGAAACAGACCCAGAGAACAGGCAGACAGACAGACAGGATGGTGGCCAGGAACCAGACAGCCAGAAACCGAAAACCGAAACCAGAACACCAGACAGAAAAGAACAGGACAGGACCACAGAAGAAAAGCCACAGACACAGAACCCCCAGACCCCAGACAGAAGAAACAGAAACCAGACAGACCAGCAGAAACACCAGAACAGCAGAAGACAGAGAACACAGTGAAAGCAGAACCAGAACAGAAAACAGCAACCCACCCCAGAACAGAAAACAAGAAAGGCAGGACCACAAACAGCAAGAAAGAACAGGCAGACCAGCAGAAAGAAAAGCAGCCGCAAGACCCACCAGCCCAGAACCAGAACCAGAAAGAACAGAACAGAAACAAGAAACAAGCCAGAACAGCAGCAGGAAAAGAACAGAAGAAGAACAGGGACCACAGCACAAGAAAGAAGACGTAACAGAACCAGAAGAAACAGCCAGCAGACCAGAACCACAGACCAGCAGACCCAAGAGCAGACAGAGGAAGCAGCAGAAACCAGAAACCAGAACCAAGACAGAAGAAACAGAGAAGAAGAGAACCAGAAGAAGACGACCACCCAAGAAGACCAGAAAGACCGACCCAGACAGAAGCCAGAAACCCAAAGAACAGAAGAAACAGAAAATCCCAGATAAGAACCAGAACCAGCCACAGCAGAAAAGAACCCAGCAAGAAACAGAAACAGAACAGAAGAAACCAGCAGAGAGTCAAGAAGCACACACACACCATGAACACCCAGAAACAGTCACACCACAGAGCAAGAAACAAGAAGGCCAGACAGAAAACAGAAAAGGAACAGAAAGAACACAAGACACAGACCAGACAACAGAACAGAAGAACAGAGAAACAGAAACCACAGCAGCCCAGACCAGAAATTTGCCTCTTTGCCCAACCAGCAGCCAGCAGAACAGGACAAGAGAAAACACCAGACCCAGAACAGAAAACAGCAAGCAGAACAGACCCCCCCAGACAACCCAGAACAGAACAGACAGAAGAAACAGAAGCAGGAAACCAGAACAGACCAGACAGGAAAGAACAGACACAAGACAGACAGCAGAATACCAGAACAGGAACCAGACAGCAGAACAGACAGAACAGACAGCAGACAGAGCAGAAGACAGAAAGACAGAACACAGAGGGAAAACACACCAGACTGCAGACCAGGACAGAGGTTTGGGGGGTGGGTTTTGGCACAAGCCCCAGAACAGCAGAAGAACAGACAGAACCAGCCCAGGCACAGAACAAGACAGAACAGCCAGAACAGAACAAGCAGCAGAAACAGACCACAGAACAGAGAAACCACAGAAAACAGGACAGCAGAAAGAGCAGACACAGCAGCAGCCCACAAGACAGAAAGCAGACAGCAGAGACAGCACCAGGAAGCAGAACCAGTCAGAACAGACCAGAACAGAACAGCAAACAGCCAAGGACAGCAGAAACCAGAACAAGCACATCAGAACCACAGAGGCAGAACAGAAAACAGAAAGACCGACAGACAGACAGACCAAGAAAGAACAGAAGCAGCAGAAAAGAAGAGAAACAGAAGTGCAGAACATCAGAAACAGAACAGCAGAACAGAAGATTGTCAGAAAAGCAGACCAGAAACAGGACGACAGAAAGCGCAGCCAGCCAGAGGACAGACAAGCCAGAAAGAAACAAAGAAAAGAAGCAGAAACAGAACAGCCCGCACAGACCGACAGAAACCAGAACACCAGAAGACAGCAGACCAGAACAGCACAGAACCAGATACGGAGAACAGAAACAGAACACAGACCAGCCCAGAAAACCAGACACAGAACAGAAAGACAGAACCAGAAGAAACCCAGAACAGCAGACAGCAAGACAGACCAGAACCAGAACCAGCAGCCAGAAGAAAAAAGAGAAACAGAACAGAACAGAACAGAGACAGCAGAAAGAAGAAACCAGACAGCCGCACAGAAGCCAGAACAGAACCCAAGCAGACCAGCCAAGAACAGACCAGGGACCGGCCAAGCAGACCCAGACGCCCAGACAGAACAGCCAGAAAGTAGAACCAGAAAGAAAAAGAACAGCAGAGAAAGTCACACAGCAGACAGAACACAAGACAGACAGAAACCAGAACAGCCCAGACAGAACAGACACAGAAACACCAGGAAGACAGAACAGACAGACAGCCAGACAGAACCCAGCAGAACCCAGACAGAACCCAGAAACAGAACAGAACACACCCAGAACCAGACCCCAGAGAAAGAACCAGAAAAGACAGAAAAGAACCACCAGACACAGAACCCAGAACAGAAACCAGAACAAGAGAAAGAAGCAGACAGACAGACACCAACCCCAAAGAAAAGCCAAGAAACAGACCAGGACAGACAGACACAAGCAGCAGAACCAGAGAAACCAGTCCAGAGACACAGAGAAAACAGACAGAAAAAGAAGCAGACACAGACAGACAGAAACAGAAAAGAAAAGAAGGACCCCAGAGAGCAGACAGCCCCCAGACAGAACCAGCAGACAGCAGCAGACACCAGACAGACAGAACAGAAACCAGAAAGAAGACAGACACCAACAGCAAGAAGACAGCAGAAGACAGAACAGAAGAGACAGAAACAGAAAACCGCAGAGAATGGAGAAGCAGACCCCCCCAGAACAGAAGAAGGCAGCCCCCAGCAGAAAAAAAAAAAAAAAAAAAAAAAAAAAAAAAAAAAAAAAAAAAGGGGGGGGGGGGGGGGGGGGGGGGACAGAAAAAACCCCCACCCCCAGACAGAACCCACCCAAAAGACAAAACCCCAAAACCCCAACCAACAAACCAAAAACCACAGCCACGCCCAGAAAAGACAAAGGCCCCCCACCAGCCAAAAAACACCCAAAACCCAGCCCAGAAAACAGACCCCCAACAACAAGCCCCACCCCAGCCAAACCCCCAGAACCCAAACCCAGAAACCCCACCCAAAACAAACCCACCCAGAAAAAGCAACCAAAAACCGGGGAAAAAAAAACCCCCCCAGCAGCCCCAAAAAAAACCCCAGCCAAACAAAAAGCACCCGGGGGGAAACAAAACCACACCCCAAAAAAAAACCCCCCACACCAAAAAACCAAAAACCAGAAAAAAAAAAAAAAAACCCCCACCAGAACAGCCCAAAACCCCCCCAGACCAAACAGACAGCCCCAAACCCAAACCCCCCACACAGAACCCCAAAACCCAAAACAGCCAAAGAAACCCCCCCCAGACAGAAACCACACACCCAAAAACCCCCCAGAAGAAAACCCCCCAAAAAAACAGACAGCCGGGGGTACGGGCCCCGGGAAAAAAAAACACCCCCCCACCCAGACAGAACCAACCCCCCAGCCCCAAACCCCACCCCGAAAAACCCCCCAAAACCAAAACCAAAAAAAAAAAAACCCCCCCCAAAACAGCCCCCCAAACCAAACAGAAGCAGCCAAACACAGAAAAACCAAAAACCCACCCCAGCGGGCCCCACAGAAAGCCAAACGCCAACAGCAACCACCCACACCAGAAAAAAAACAGCCAAAAACCGCCCCCAAAAAAAAGCCAAAGAAAAAAAAACAAAAGAAAAAAAGGAAAAGCCCAAAAAACCCAAAAACCCCCAAAAGCAGCCCAGAAAAGAAAAACCCGCCCAAAACAGCCGGGAAACCCAGCCCCCCAAAAACCCCAAACCCCAAAACCAGAACCCCCAAAAAAGCCACCCCCCCAAAAACCCCCCCCCAAAACCCAGAAGAAAAAAAAACCCCAAAAAAAAAACCCCCAGACCGCCCAAAAAAACCAGACAAAAAAACAACCCCCCAAAACCAACAGACACGGGCCAGACAGACCACAGAAACCCAAACACCCCCACCAGCCCAACAAACCCAAAAAAAAAAAAAACCCAAAAACCCAAACAAAAGAACCCAAAACCCCAACACCCCCAAAAAAAAAGAAACCAAACAGCCCCAGCCCAGAAAACACCCCGGGAAACAAACCCCAAAAAAAACAGAAACAGAAAAAAAAACCCCCCCCAAAGCCCCAGAAGAAACAAAAAAACCCCGACCCAAAAGACAGCACCCCCCCCCAAAAACCAAAAAAAACCCCCCCCCAAAAAACCCCCCCCCCAGCCCCAAAAACAAACAAAAGCCCCCCCCAAAAGCACCCACCACAACACCAAAAAACCAAAAAGAAAACCCCACCAAACCCCCCAACCCCAAGCCAGCCACGGCCCAACCCAGCACCCGCAAGCAAAAAACCAGCAACCCAGAACCCCAAAAGAAAAACCCCAACCCAACAAAAAGCAAGGGGGGGGGGGGGGGGGGAAAAAAAAAAGGGGGGGGGGGGGGAACCCCAAAGGGAAAACGGGCCCCCAAAAAAAGACCAGCCGGGAAAACCCCCACAAAAAAAAAAACAGGCCAGAGACACCCCAAAAGCACCCCAAAGCCACCAGACCCCCAGAAACCCCACCCCCCCCCCAAAAAGAAAACAAAAAAAAACCCCCCCAAACCCCGCCCAAAAAACCCCCGGGGCCCCCAGCCCCCCACAGAACCCAACCGACAGCAAACAGAAAAAGCCCCAAAACACCAGCCCCAAAAAAACCCAGCCCAGCCAGCCCACCCCCCAAACCCCAAAACAGACCAGCAACAGAAAAAACCCCCGAAAAAAAAACCAACCCCACCCCCAGCCCCCCAAAAGAACAGAAAAGAAAAAAACCCCCAGCCCAGCCAAACCCCCCCCCACCCAAAAAACAAAAAAAGCCCCACCACCAACCCCACCCCAAAAAAAACCAACCGCACAAAAAAAAACCAGCCCAAAAAACCAAAAACAAAAGCCCCACAGCCAGCCCCCAGGACAGCCAGAAAAAGCCCCCAAAAAAACCCAACAGACCAAAAACAGCCCACCCCCAAAAACCCCCAGCAGAAAAAACCCACCAAAGGAAAAAAAAACCCCCAAACACAAAAGCAGACCCAAAGCCACACCAAAAACAGACCCCGGGGAAAAACCCACCCGGGGGGGGGGCCCCAACCACCCAGAACAGAAACCCGACAAAAGCACCCAGAAAGGGCAGACCCCACAAAAAAAAAACCGGGCCCAGCCAGCCAAACCCAACCCCACCACAAAAACCCCCAAAAACCCCAGAAAAAACACCCAAAAAAAGAACCCCCCCACACCCACCCCCACACCCCCACCCCACACCACCCCCAACCCCACACCCCCCAAAAACCCCCAACCCCCCAGCCCCAAAAGAAAACCCACCCAGCCAACAGCACCCCAAAAAACCCCCCCCACCCACCCACCCCCCCCAAACCCCCCAGCCCCCCCCACACCAGCCCACCCACAGCACCCCCCCCACAGCCCCCCACACCAGCCCCCCAGACCAGACCCCCCACCCCACCCCAAGAACAGCCCCCCCCCCAAACCAGAAAAAGCCCCCAGCACACACCCAAACCCACCCCAAAAACCCGGGGCCCCCAAAAACCCAGCACCCCCAAACCCACACCCCAAGCCCCAACCACCCCAACAAGACCACCCCCCCCCCCCCCGACAGAAACCCCCCAAACCCACCCCACCCCCAACACCCCCCCCAAAACCAGAACCCCCCCCCCAAACCCCCACCCCAGCACAGCCCCCCCCCCAGCACAAAACACCCAGACCCCCAGCACAACACACAGCAAACCCCCCCCCCAAAAACCAGAAAAACCCCCACCCCCACACCCCCCCCCCCCCAAACACCCAAACCCCGCCCCCGGGCCCCCAACCCCCACCCCAGCCCCCCCCAAAACCAAAGCCCCCCCAACAGCACCCCCCCCACCCACAAAACAGCCCCAGAAACCCCCCAAACCCCCCCCAAAAACCCCCCCCCCCAGCACCAAAAACCCAGCAGCCCCCAGCCCCCCACCCGGGACAGCAAACCACCCCCCCACCCCCACCCCCCAACCCCCCCCCACCCCCCCAGCCACCCCCCCCCCAACCCCCAAAACCCCCCACCCCCCCCAAAACCCCCCCCCAAAAAAACCCCCAAAAAGCCCCCCCCCCCGACAGCCCCAGACCCCACCAAAAAAGGGGGGAAAAACCCCCCAGCCCCAAACCCGGGCCCCCCCCGGGGCCCCCCCCAACCCCAAGCGGGGGCCCCCCCCACACCCAGGGGACAAGCCAAACCCCCCCCCCCCCCCCCCCCCAAAAACCCCCAAAAAACCCCCCCCCCCCCCAAAAAACCCCACCACCCCCCAGCAGCCCCCCAGCCCCACCCCCCAAAAACCCCCCCCAAAAAACCCAGCCCCAAACCCCAACCCACCGCCCAAAAAACCAAAACCCCCCCCAACCAAGCCACACCCCCCCACACCCACCCCCCCACCACCCCCCCCAGCACCCCCCCCCCCAAAAACCCAAGAAACAGCGGGCCACGCCCCCCCAACCAGCCCCCCCCCAAACCAACCAACCCAACAACAAAACCCCAGCAGAACCCCCCCAGCCCACGGGGGCCCCCCCAAACCCCCAGCCCCAAAAGCCCCCCCACCACCAACACCCACCCCAGCCACCCCCCAGCAAAAGGGAACAGCCCCCCAGCCCCCCCAAAACCCCCCCCAAAAAAAAGGGCCCCAAAAACCCCCCCCGCCACCAGCCCCCCCACCCCCCCCCCCCCCAAGCCCCCACCCCCCAAACCCCCCCAGACCCAAAAACCCACAGCCAGCCCCAAACCCCCCCAAAGACCCGGGCCCCCCAGCCCACCCCCCACCACCCCCCCCCAAAAACCCCACCCCAGCAAACCCCCCCAAACCCCCACCAGAAAAACCCAAGCCCCCCCCCCCAAACAACAGCCCCCCCCCCCCCCACACAAAAGACCAGAAAAAAATAAAAACCCACAGCAACCCACCCAACCCCCACAACCCCACCCCCCCAGCACAGCCCCCCCAGCAGCCCCCCCCAAGCCCCCCCCCCAAAAAAAAAAACCCACCCCCAGCACCCCGAACCCACCCCACAAAACCCCACCCCCAAACCCACCCCACCCACCCACCCCCAGCCCCAGCAACCCAGCCCCAAAAACCCCCCCCACCCCCCCACCCCCCAGCCCCAAACCCCCACCAAAA
>NW_023661905.1:0-16846 GCF_015228065.2 Penaeus monodon | reverse complement strand
GGTTGGTGGGCGCTCGCGAGCCCCTGTCGCGAGGAATTAGAGTGGGCCGGGTCCCTCCCTGGAGATCCCCTCGGGGGATCCTCGGGCGGGAAGCGAAGGGTGGATGGGGCCCAGCCCCCCGTGGGCTTTACCCCCTTGTGATGACGATGATATATTATATGGTTGGCTAGGCTGGAGCAAAAGGTTTGTTTTTTAGAATCTTATTTGGGTCAGGTTACGTTTGGGTTAGGTTTTTTTTGCAAGTTGGACGTTATGTTAGGTGAGAATCGTAAAGTAAGTTACGTTAGAAATGTAGTTAGGTTAGAACCCTTTTTTTAGGTAGGTTAGAATCTTTTTTTTGGTTAGGTTGGGTTAGTTTGGGGAGGGGGTCTGGTTGGGTTAGCTTAGTTAGGGTAGGATAGGTAGGTTGGGGTTTAGGTTAATTAGATTAAAAGAGAAGTTTTGGGTTGGGTTTTTTTATTTTGGGTAGGTATGGTAACTTTTATTTAAAATGGTTAGTTTAAAAATTTTGTAAAGTTGGAAAGGTTAAAAATGTTTAAGTTAGGGTAAATCTTTTATTTTCGTTAGTGGGGGATGCGTTAGGTTAGGTTTGGTTAGATTAGGTATGAGTAGGTTATTTTAAAAGTTCCCTTTTAGGATAGAATAGTTAGTTAGAAAACTATGGAAAATAAAAAATTAAAAAATTTTAAAATTAGGGTAGAATCGTTTTTTAGTTTGTTAGGTTAGGTTGGGTTTGGGTATGGGAGTTTAGTTTAGGTTTTTAGGAAGAAGGGTGGGTTTTGAATGTAAGGGGTAAAAAGGTTGAAATGATAAGTTAGGGTTCATTTGGGGGGGTTTTAGTCAGGAAGGTGTGTTGGGTTTTGGGTTTGGGTTGGTTTATATAGTTTGGATATTTTATGTTAGGTTGGATTGTTGGGTTTTGGTTTTAGAATTGAAGTTTAGAACCCATAAGTTAGTTTAAAAATAGATTTTGGGTTAGGTGATATTTAGTTTAGGTTGGAAGGTTTAATTTTGGGAAGGAAATTTTAAATTAGGTTGGTTAATTTTAGTAAGCAAAAAGAATAATAGACATCTGGGGAAATTCATTTTTGGACTTTTGGTAAAATTTTTTTTTGAGATTGATTTACCCAAATTTTAAAGAAAAGAAAAAAATTTTTTTATTATACTAAAAAAAAAATTTTTGAACTTCAAAAAACAACATTACATTGCCATTTGTAGTGTCCCTTATAGTAAGATATTTCCCATCTTGTTGCTTTTTGAGTTATTTTAATGGTGATTAAAAATACCTGATTTAATGTTTAAATAAGTGAGGTTTAGAACAAATTAAAAAACATTAGCTTTGAAAGTAATAATTTCCTTTGATAAGAATGTTCAAAAATTTGAAATTAATTTAGAAGTGCACATTAAGTTGCCGCACCCTTTTTTTATAAAAACCCAAGTTGAGTAAAAAACAACTCGCCATTAAGAGAGATTAGTCGAGCAAAGGGAAATTGATTGTAACAATAATATATATTATACATATATATATAAAATTAAAATAATCTATATATTTTTAATTAATAAATATAATATATAATATATAATAACATATTATATATATATAAATATATATATTATATATATATTATATATATAAATATATATAAAATATATATTATATATATAAAATATTATATAATATAAAATTATTTAATATATATATTTTTATATATATATAAATATATATAATTTTATATAAATTTTGTCTCTCTCCATCTATCTCTATATGTTTATGGTGTTTGTTTGGTTTTGTACATAAGTATATTAATTTATGGGATATATATAAAAAATTATGAATATCTGTTATATACTAGCACAGACCACACACATATAAAAACACCCAACCCACACACACACCCTAAGAGAAGATGGAGAGGACAATGTGTTATTATATTATTATTATTATATATTTTTTAAAATATATAATTATATTATATATATATAATACATAATATTTATTATTTATTTTTTATATATATATAAAATATATAATAAATAATATACATATAACTTTTAAATTTAAAAATCCAATATAAGAATATATATTTTTAAATTATTATATATTATATATATTAATTATATAATTTAATATATATATATAATATTAATGCAATATACACAACAATACACAACACACACACACACACCACACCCACCCCAAAAAACCCCAATAATATATATATAATATATATATATTATATATATATATATATATATATTAATATCATTAATTTTAATATAAATTTTTTTAAAAAATGTATAATATATATAAAATTATATAAAATTTATAATATATATATATATATTTTATATATTAATATATATATAAAATACAACCATATGTGGGGGTGTTGAATTGTAGTATATAATACACACCCCCAAATATATATATTTATTATATAATTAAATATTATATTATAATATATATATTAATATTAATTATATATTAATATAAATATATATTTGGGTCCATTAACAATATATATCTAATTATTATATTTATTCGTGTTTTACATAAAAATTTTGGGTAGTTTATTTTTTTATTTATAAACACACCAAAACCACAATGAATATAATAAATTATATATTATATATAATTATATATAAAGGGGAGAGAGAGAGAGAGAGAGGAGAGGAGAGAGAGAGAGGAAGATGTAAAACACACACCAACACTCATGTGTGCGTGTGTGTGTTAGTAATATATTAGGAGAGGAGAGAAGAGAGAGAGAAGAGAGAGAGAGAGAGAGAGAAGAGAGAGGGGAGAGAGAGAGAGAGAGAGAGAGAGAGGAGAGAGAGAGGAGAGAGAGGGGGGGGGGGGAGAGGGAGAGATTGCTGAGAAAGAACCCCGTCGTTGGCCCAAATATCTCTTCACTGTGTGTCTGGGGCCTCAAAACTTTCGATCCAATGGTCTACGAATGAACAACCTCTTTTCTTATTATTAGGCCGGCACATGCACTTTCCATTAACAAACACGAACCATTTTGACCATGTTGAAGCCTCTGAATTTCAGGAGAGTATGAGAAAGGCAAAAGATTTGGCAACAGAAACAGCTAGGCGTGCACAGGAAACATGGGCCAGGCAGTATAACAAGGGGTCTAGAGTCGCTTTCTCTCCAACTATAGGATCCCTAGTAACTTAATTGTAAACTTCTAAAGGTAAGTCCAAATCTTGAACATTCTTATCAAAGGATAATTATTATCTTTCAATAGTTTAATGATTTCTAATTTGTTCTCAATCTTCACTTATTTAAACATTAAAATCATGGTTTTTTTAATCACCATTGAAAACTCAAAGAATGCAAAAAGAGTGTAGAAATAAAACACTAGTAGATGCTTACATTGTATTTCAAAGAAGTTAATTAAAAAGCGGGCAACTGCCAACAAGTATTAAAATACAAAATGAATGTGAAAACCCGTTTGACTTCAATTAACACGATTCAAAAAGTGGGTAACTCAAGTTTCGGTAGAATCTTAAAAAAAGACAATGTCATTGTTGCACCAAAATAAAAGAAAAAATACCTCGGGTTCTGACATCCCAACTATGGGCATCACCCAAACATCAGTCCTTTTAGACCCCAAAACTTATAGACTATGCAATTCCAAATACACATATTACATGTTATATATCATATAATCATGAGGGGACGGGGTAACCGAGTAAACAAACTTACAGCTAAATTATAGCGAAAAAAACGAAATACCAGAAGACGTGGTCTCACCTCACCAGTTCCAGTTCGATCCCTTGGGTCAAAACTATTTCCCTTTGACACTTTTTCCCCTATAATATATAATTTTGAGCGTGTTATGATTATCCTATCAATAATAATTATTATATTCTTCAAAAATAAACTGCACAAATTAACCAATCGCCACTTGGCAAGAATACATGCCATGCCACGTAAACACAGTTTATTTATTGTATTCAACAATAGAATGCTCTACAAGTGCTTGTCATCAAGGGTATTATTAGTCCACTTTTCTCCCCCTTACCCTTTTTCCCTTTACTTTTAAAAGGATCTTTTGCATTTTTTCATTGTCTTTAAAAGTTAACAAAATTTTTTAATACTTTATAATCATAGCCCAAAAAAAATAAAACAGTATTGATATCAAGTATTAAAAGGAAAAACGATTTTCCCGCAATTTAAGGAATGGCGAAATCAAAATCGGTCAGTAGGGCTATATAGATCCTTGGAGGGGAGCACAGTGGGGCCATCTGTTTGTAAAAAATCCAAAAACCTAAAAGGAAAGAACATAAAACCGGGGGGATTGGGGAAAAGAAAATACCTGTTTTTACAAAACAAGCAAAACTTGAGAAATCGATAATAAAACTACCTATTTAAAAATATATATATTATATATTTTATATAAAATATATATATATATAATATTATATATATAAATATTTAAATATAAAAATTAAAAGATTGTATTAATTTATATAATTATATTAAATATATATTATTATATATATAATTATAATATGTAAAAAAAAAAAAAAAAAATTATATATATAAATATATATAAAAAAAAAACAAATTTTATTTTTATTTTAATAAAAAAAAAAAAAAAAAAAAATATAGAAAAAATTAAAAAAAAAAAAAAAAAAAAAAAAAAAAAAAAAAAAAAAAAAAAAAATATAATATAAATTTTTTAAATTTATTTTTGATTAAAATTTATTATAAAATTAATAGTTAATTTTTTTTTTTTTTATATATTTTTAAATAATTATTTATTTTAATATAATTTTAATTATAAAATAAAATTTTAATATGAAGGGGAAACCCCGGGTTCCCATGCAACTTCGCTTTAAGCAAAAGGGAAAACCCGTCGTTTCGGGGTAACAGTTTACCGCCCCCCACGGACCCCAGAAAATTTTCCAACACCCTTTTTTTAAAAACTGAATTTCAAACTTTTTAAAATCCCAAGTTTTTTACTGCAAAATCGGAGCCATTAAATTTTGAAAAGAAATGGAAGGTTAAGAGGAAAAAAATCCCCCGGGCCGGGAGGTTGGTTAAAAAAAAGGGAGGGGCTTTTCCCGAAAAAGGGGTGAGGGGCTAACGAAAAAGCCCCCAACCCCCCAAAAAAAAAAAAAAAAGAAAAAAAGTGGGGGTAAAGGGGGAATAAAGAGAGAAAAAATAAAAATTAAAATAAAAAAAAAGTCAAAGAAAATAAAAACAAGTTAAAAAAAAAAAATTCCAGAAGGGCAAAAAAAGAAAAATCCCAGAAGCAAATAAAAAAAAAATCCCGAAGGGCTTAAAAAAAACAAAAAGAGCGGGTTAAAAAGAAAAAAGGGACCAAGAAAAAAAAGAAAAAGGTAAAGAAAAAAAAGAAAAGGAAAAAAAGGAAAAAAGGAGAGTAAAAGGAGAAAAAAAAAAGAAAAAGTAAAAGAAACCCAAGGAAGGTAAATTGGGAAAAGAAAAAAAAAAAAGTAAAAGAAGAAAAACCGGGACCGGGGAAGGTATCGGTGGAAAGGGGGTGGGAGGGGGGAGAAAAGGGAGGGGACAAAAAAAAAGGAAGGTGGGGGAAATAGGAGAAGGGAAAAAGGAAAAAAAAGGGGGGGAAAAAGGGGCGGGGGAAGGGAGGTGGGATGGGTTTGGGAAGGGGGGGGAAAAAAAAAAGGTTGAAAAAACCCCCCCTAAAAGGGGGGGTTTTCGGGAAGAGAAGGGGAAAAAACGGGGGAAAAAAAGGGGGAAAAAAGGGGGGAAGGATAAAAGGATGGGGCTAAAATTGGGGAGGGGTAGGGGGGGGGAAAATTAAAAACCCAAACCCCCCAACCCGGGGGTAAAATAAAATTTTTAAAAAAGGGCCTGAGGAAATTTAAAAAACGGGGAAAGGGGTCCCGGCCCAGCCCCCAAAACAAAGAAAAAATTACAGTAAAACAAAACCAGGGAAAAAAAAAAAAGACGGTTTTTCAACACAGCCCAGCCACAAAAAAGGGTAAAAAAAAAAAAAAAAAACAAAAAAAAAAAAAAAAAAAACCCCCCAAAACGGCTCGAAACGGCTGGCCCATCTGGTCAACTTAAACATCGGAGCCCGGGGAAGGGTAATGGGAACATCGGGCCCAAAGTCGGAACAACGGTTTCTGTCTGCTATCCCATCTTCTGATGTGTAACCCGGAGTCTTAAAAGGTTTAGGGGGTTGAGATGCGCTCTCGGTACACTTGTGGAATCTCTAAACTTCAAAGGCCGGGTCCCAGTTGAGAACAATTTCTTGAGGTCCACGGACTTTCCTGTAAGGGGAAAAGAACCAGTAGGGTGCGTGCTCAAAATCCCGACGAGTGAGCCCATCTGGGGGAATTGTTCTTTGTGCCCGTTTATGTACCTTCCTAGGTCTTTTGGGACTGGTTAGAAGAGTGACAGTGTTTTGTCTGGGCCTGAGTCTTTCCCCAGGTTTTGAGTTTTTCAGCAAACACAGTTCATTCGTCAGACCAACGGAAAATGGGCAGCCGGCTGTAGGAGATAAAAGGGGCTGTTCAGGGGTTGCCCGGGGGGGAACAGAGTTTATTGCGTCTGATTCAAAAAATGAACGGGTGAAAATCCTTGGCTTGCTCCCCAAAGTAGTCAGGCTGATTTGACGACCGATTGGTGCGCTCTATCATCCATGGCCTGGGATATGTGGGATGTTGTATGATTAGGGGAGCTCATAAGCAAGCTCCTGAAGGACAGGGTAAACTCACCCTTATTTTTTGGATGACCCTTGGGGGGAATATAGGGTAACCCAAGGTCAACAAAGGCACGAGGACTTTTAACAGCTGTTGATTCCTCAGGGGACAATCTGCACCCATTTTAGTGCTGTCAATGTGGACATGCATAGCAAAAGGGGGATGGTAGGCCCAAAGTCCACAGGTCCAGGGAGAAGTCTGGGGAAAACTGGGGGTCACCCCCTTTGGCCTCTCGGGGGGGTTTGCCTCTCATGTGACCCCGCACTTTTGTAAAACATCCCCCTACATTTTCAGCTGTTGGTCCAGTATACATTACGTGGCTTTTTCATAGGTCCGCTGAACCCAGGGTGGAAGCAAGGGGGGGTAAATGGGATGCCTTAAATGTAGAGTTTTTAATGATTGGAACAAGGGGGTAACAGATTTGTCGGAAGAGCTAACCCTGTATGGGATCCTTTCCTTGATCTCAAATCCCCCAAGGAAAGTGACCATTTTTTTTTGGGGACTGTACGTAAAGCGAAAATGTCCCCGGGTCAGCAAGCTGGGATCTTCCATCTCTTCCTGAAAGGGATTTTCAGGGAGAGTTCAGGATGACCAGTCCTCAATTTGACGTAGGTGAACCCTTCACAGAGATAGTTTGAGAGTTTTTGGAAAAAAATTGGTTGGTCCCTCTTTGTAACGGATGTTGAAGCTGAGAAAAAAGATCTGAGCAAGGGGGTTCCCGTGGAGATTTGGGTTTTCGAGAAAGACGTGTCCCAAAAGGGTAGGGTGGTGTAAAGGGTAAGTGTCGTCCAAAGAGGTAGGAGTCGAAGATCCTGACCCCTTCACCACGCTGAGGGCTTCCCAAAGTCGGGAGGATATCTGGTTTCAGCGGTCGTATTGGGCTGAAATAGGCGATGGCATGGGGTGGTTTTGTCGCCGGATTTTGCATCAGCAAGAGCCAATTGGTGGGGGGAAGCATTGTAGAAACCCAAAACCCCCGGCTGAAATTGGCGACGAAGAACGGGTGCATGGAAGACGGTCCTTTAGCCCCTAAAAGCCTTCTTTTGATATTTCCCCGACCATTTGTTTCTTTTAAGGGAAGTGCGTGGCAGGAGATGGTTGCATCCCAGGAATGTGTTCCGAAGAACCAGGACCTAAGAAACGGTGTCTTAACGAATACGTGGAGCTGGAGTTTGGGGGATTGCTGACACCTTACCCGGGTTTGGGGAAGGACATTCTTGGACTGATGGTGAATCCCAAGAAGTCATCGTAGTACAGAAAACTGTTTTTTTCCCATGTTCAGTTTTAGCCCAGCTGCTGAAGGAGCTGTAACGTTTTTTCAGCTCTTGCGGGTTTCGGGTGGAACCACGGCTATAATGACTATGTCGTTGGTAGCATAGGGTGTGCTTCCCCAAAACAGGAGAAAGGGGAAATTTCTGGTGTGAAAGGGGGTTGGCGCAGTTGAGAGCCCAAAGGGCAGACGGAGAAGTGAAACCCCGGATCCATGGGGGAGGGCGGTCTTGGGTCTATCAGAGGGCCCCACCTGACTGCCCAATAGGCTGCAGGGATTAGTGGGGTAACATGTTTTTTTCGTGGGACCCAATTGGGCAATGAGGTATCGATCCTGGGAAAAGGGGGAAGTGTTTTGGTGACAGCATGGGGCCCACGATAATCAAACAAAATCAAGTCTCCCATCCTTCTTCTTAACAAGACCAGGGCTCCAAGGAACATGGGCCCGATACACCTGATCAAAGCAGGAGTCACACTGCTCCGGATGGCTCCTTAGTAGACTGGGGCAACCCCCCTTGACGGCACAAACGGGTTTGGCGCCCCAGTGAAAACTGATGGCAATCCGGGTATGTGGCCAACCGTCCTTCTCCCCCACAAGAGTCCTGGAACTGTCCAACAGCTGATAAATTTCCCTGTCGCGGCACCGGTAAATGCTAAGGTCAGGTAGGTCATTAGTTTCATGTCTCAAGGGTTTCTGAAACAGTTCGATGGGGGGACAGCTACAGAGGTGGAAAAAGGCACCCTAAAAACCCATCTTTTCTGGAATGTCTTGTAGAGATTTTAGGGAAAAGGCCCATTCCCCTTTGGGTTTGACAGCCCCCTCAGGTAACAAGGGGTTTAGTGAAGGCTTCGGTTTTTTGACGGTGGGAAACAGTTTTAAATGCCCTCCTCTTCAGTTTGAAGGCTAAACCCCCGGGTCTGTCATGGCAAGGTAGATGAGCATCCCCGGGCGGAGTACCGGAGTTTCCCGGGGCTGACGGGAAAACCTGTCTCGCCCCAGCAGTTTCCGTAGATCGGAGGGGGTGGATCCTATCTTTGGCAAAGTCGATTCTCATCAAGGCCTCCTGACAGGAGGTACATGATTCTGGCAGCGGCCCCTGAAGGTTGACTGGCTTGTAGATCAGGAGGGTGACAGACTGGGGACACTGTAGACCTCTCCCCGATTGTAACGGTCCCCCAAACTTGACCCTGTTTCAGTACTTTGGCCGGAAAGGGGATTCAGGGCCCATATGGACATCTCGTCGGTGGCGGTTGTAAGGTGCGGCAGGTTAGGTGATCAGTCACGCAGGGGTTAGAAGACATCTCCCTTACTGTCCAGGGAGAAAAGCAGCCTCTAAAAACGCCCCGAATGTGAGGGGTCCCATGGTCCATAAGGGGCACGAGTTTCTGGTGAAGAGGGGTTTATGGGCCTTTGGAGTCCCGTCGGGAGAAATTTTTTTAGGGCGAGTCAATCAGCTAATCTGCAGGGAAGTGCTCCCCTGTTTTAGGACGGAAATTTACAACCCCCCAGAATTGCAGCCCTGAGATGACCGGTTCAGCTGTAAAGTGAAATCCGGGGGCGTAAGAAGTCTGTCCCAAAAGGGGAAAGGGCACTTGGAAAGAGATCGCTAATAGGTGTGGTAAGAAGGCAATGTCTTTGCGATGTTAAAAGGGAGTGTAACCTCTGCAGCTGGATGGAAAGGATCTCCTGGACGGAGAACCTTTTTGAAATATGATGTTGAGTTCTTTGCTGGGTCAATCATTTAAGGCCTAGGGTTGAAAGAGAACCGGGGGAAATGTCAAGAAACAGAGAAGAGTCTTTCCCTCAACATGAACCAACTGGCCGTCCGGCTGCTGGATGGTCTGCTGCTCCTGCAATGTTTGGTCTGGTGCATGGAGCGTGTATGGGGTTTCCCCCTTTTAAGCTGCCTTTAAACTGGGAACCCTCCTTCCTGGCCTCCGGAAAGGGCACTCACGAGAGAGGTGACCGTTCTACCCCACTGGAAACAGGAAATAGGGAGGGTGATGGTTTCGGGCGAAAACCCTGCTTCCCCGGGTGTTTTTGGGGTGAATTTCGATCGTATTGACCCATGTTACGCCCGAAGTTGGAGATAAGAGGAGGCCCGAGCAGGTGGAGGTGAAGCAGCTAGTGGGAAAAGGTCATAGTGGGCTCGTGCAGAGGGGGAGGTTGGTTACGATTCGGCCTGGTACTCATTCCTTTTAGGTCGTTTGGAGACTGGTGAGAGTGTTGGAACTATGCGGATGCCTACCTGGAGTTTTTAAAGCTTCGGGCGGTTCTGCCAGCTGGATTGGGGGAGCAAATCCTTTAGGGCAAGGAGACCCGCAGAGTGGAGGAATCCGCAAGGAAGACCCGCCTGATAACTCTGAAGGCCTCCAAAGCTCCTCGGTTCCCCATAGCCCCGGAAGACTAGCCTCCCCTCAAGGAAAAAAATCATTGGAGCCTGCCTCTCAGCATGCCGTGATGGAAAGCACCTTTAAAAAATCAGAGGCAGTATACTGCCCTGAACTTACCGAGTGCCGCTTGAATGTGTCCCCGTCCGTATCCCCTCAAAAAATTTGGAGTTATGATGGTCTCCGCTCTGCCCCTGACAACTTGCTTGGCTGCCCGGAGTAGCTCATTTGGGTTGGGGCCCACCCGGTTTTCGATGGCCCGGATGTAAATTTGATTCCCCGAAATTTTTTTTCAAGGGTTTTAAGGCAGAGGGCTCCCCCCTTTAAAACGAGGTAGGGAGATGCGGGACACCAGTACGGGGACTTCTCGGATAAGTGAAATTGGGGGGTCGAAAATGGCTTGTGGGCCTCCTCACCGTACTTTTGCTGGGGTGGTCATTTTGGGGGTCAGGGAATGCCTTCGAAAGTGGGAAGAGGACCCCCGTGTGCTGCCAATCGTCGTCCCGTGCTGATTTTCCTTTCCTGGACACTGGGCGGTTGCTGGGAACACCTACTGCCTCTGTAAGAAGCCCCCTTTGCTGTTGCAGAGCCCTTTCCCCCTCCTCCAGTTGTCGCTGCCTTCCGGAGGTTTTGTAGTAGCTGCTCGGCGAATAGGGTGGCAGGCCTAGCGCGGTGGGTGGTGGGTTGCGAATGCGAGTGAGTGGATTTTTAGCTGGGGTTCCTCAGCCCGTGCTACTGCGGGAACCTGGTCCCCTTTTCTGCGGGATCCACCGTTCGGCAGGACAGTCCTTGCCTGGAGTTGGGCTTCCAATCGTTTAGCCTCCTGTTCCTCTGGGAGATTTCTCCACCCGCGGATCAATCGTCTCTGTTTGGGCATAAAATCCTCACCTCTGAGCTTTCCCCCATCATCGAAATTCCCCCCCTACGGCCCTTACTGCGTCCTCTACTTGGGTGTTTGGGAAACCCCGGACCCCTTAAATGGGGGGATGTTCGGTGGCACGATGAGGTACGCGAGCTTGGCTGGTCAAAGGATCTTGTGGGGGGTTTCGCAAAGACCGCCCACGTCCAGGCTAGTACAGAGCCTGGGGACAAGGGGAAAGAGTCCCCCCACAAAAGACTGTACAGCTCAAACAAAAACCAAAAAAGGGGCAGAGATATGGCTACAAACAAAGTAAATGATGCGGTAACCCAGGCCAAAAGCTGGCATATAAAAAATTAAAAAAGACAAAACTTCCGTAAACTGGGTAAAAACAAAAGAAGACAAAGACCCAAGTGTACACAGGGATAAAGTAAAATTGCAGGGGTAAAAAGAAGGATTTGAAAAAAAGTAAAATGATGTGTCCCTATACCTAGCAAGGCCACAAAGTAAATTTAAATGGTGAGCGGGATTAGTAAAAACAGACTAAAAAGTTGAAAGAGCCTCGCTCAAAAATACTAAAATCTAAAAATCGAAATTTAAAAAAAAAACAAGAAAATAAAACACAAGAAACGTGGCTCTTCTAAAAATACCCAAAACAAAATAACCAACATAAAAAGCTAAATGTGGATTTAAAAATCTTCGTATTTGTCAACGAGAAAAGAAAAACTTAAATATTCCGGTAGATCCCCTCGCTGCCCCCAAAAAAAGGGGGTTTCCTGTAAGGTTATGTGAGAGGAACCCAAAAAAGGGCACCCGGATGCGGGAGGCTTTAGGCTTAGGGGGAAGGAAAAGGAGGGGCCCCCTTCGTTCCCCGAAAAAGGGGGGGGAGGAGACTAAATGAAGGGTGAAAACCCCAAAGACCCCACAAGCAAAACAAACCCCGGAGATGCAGGGGTACCCGGGGGCGTGACCAATAGAAGATCATGATAAAAATACAAAAATTGAAAACAAAAAGAAAAAGGCAGAAGGCACCAAAAAAAAACAAGTTAAAAAAAAACAATTGCCAAAGGGTTTAAAAAAGAGGAAAAATCGCCGAAGGGCTAAAAGTAATAAAAATATCAGAAGGGGTTAAAAAAACTGTAAAACATGCTGAAGGGCTTAAAAAACGTAAAAAGAAAAAAACATCTACGTAAAACAAAAATAAAAAGGGAAAATGAGGAAAAAGTAAAACTGAAGTAAAAGTGAAAAAAGTGAGTAAAAGGTAGTAAGAAAAAGTAAAAAGTAAAAAAAACAAGGTAAAAGAAGAAAAAATTTAGAGAAAATAAAAAGAAAAATCAAAGAAGCACACATGGTTCACATAGTAAATATAAAATAACAAAAGGCCGTCCAGCCCTTAAACACCTGGTCAAGAAAAGGGGCAGTACAACCTTGTTTCAACATCCACGGTTGTAGAATCCAGACAAGTAAATCCAAAGGGTAGTCACAACACAGTCAGAGAAATCCACTTCCTTTATTCAAGGAAAAGGGTTAAAGGGTAAAGTTAAGAGAAAGACCCATTGCGAGGGGAAAGAAGATGGGAGGGGGAAGGATAAAGGGGAGGGGATCGAAGAGACGATTTAGTGAGAGACAAAAGAGTCGGGGCTTAACCCAACATGCGGGGTAAAAGTTGAGGGCATAGCTGATGGACGGGGAAAAAGGAGGACAAAGGTCAGCAAGGGAGGCCTCGCGCCATCGGTGGTTCGCTGCCTTGGCATAACGGTGACTCGCTTCGCATGAGCCAACTCCCCGGGTCGGCAGGCCAACCGCGCCCGGGCTGCGGATCCACTCGGCTAACGAGGGGGGTTTGGGAGCGGTAAAGGGGGCTTGTCCGGCCCCCTCGGGCGCCCATGGCAACGGTGGGTGTCCTCGGCTAACCGTGGGCTACAGGTTGAAGTACGAGTGAGATCGCTAATCAGAGGCTACTCCCTTGCCCGCGTCGAGCAGAGATTTCTCCCTTTTGGGCGGCAGGACTTCTAGGGAGATGTGCTTGGCGATCTCACCACGTTGGGTTTCAACACTAGAGAAGAATAACTCCCACCACTCGACCTGGTGACTCAGACTCCTGGGCACCCTGAAGATCATTCCTCCTCCCTCCAACCCCACCAGCCCATCACCCCATGTCAGAAGCTCGGACAACCGGGTTTAACCAAATAATGGGGGACACTACACAACAGTCCAGACAAATAGGGAAGAAACCTCATTCCAACCAGCAAAAAACACTCCCAAACCAATTGAAGACCAACAAACACATGAACAAAACAAAGAAACAAAACACAGCCTCAGTCAGACCAAAACAAAAACAACAACAAACCAAACACACCCAAAAAGACCGCACCCGATCTACCTTCGCTGCAAATACAAGAAAGAAAAAGAAAAGAAAAGACCTGGGTCTGAAAATGAACAACAGACTACTCCCAAAGCCACCAACCCAACAGTCCAGAAAGACTAATGGATGGCACAGCGAGAGAGGCATCTTTTACGGCGTCAATCAAAACGCCAACCCACAAACTTTGACCACCAAGACACTACCAAAATAGGACTTGAAATCGCCAAAGGAAACATGAAATGGTTATACACAAACACGAACTACGGAGACATGGTGACAGCCAATAAACATCCCACAAACACCTAATCCCCGGGGGAAAATGAATTTTAACACACACCCCTATCCTGAAATATACTAACATTAACGAACTACAAAACGGATTTTATTCCAAAGACAAACACCACAAACCATGAATCCATCCCTATCAATCATACAACGCCTCACCATCATCCAGCATAATGTCCTTCACTGGACATTCGACCGACGGAACGAGCTCTGCAACACATATAGGAAATAGACCCCACATAATTCTCATAAACAGCCACGGTCTTGATAACTCAAAGAAAATAAAGATACACACATACACAACATATCAATCCAACCACACCGGAGAGCGAAACGACGGCGTTGCTCTCGCCATCAAAACTAACATAAAGCACAAAATACACAACAACTTCAACTCAGAGCTCATTACAATGGAAATTAACACACCACACGGCCTCGTCATCATAGCCACCATTTACCTACCACCAAGACGCCCATACATACCGGACCTGGACATACTCCAGCTTCTCAGACACCGAAAACCCACCTACATACTCGGAGACTGGAACGCACAACACCCTACTTTTGGGATAAAACCCAAACAAATGCCGTAGGACGGGGGTTTGGGTCTCACTTTATTCTAGAAGGCAACTAATAAAACATCGGACCCCATTTTCCAACCTCATAAATAACCGTTAGCACCACACCAGACATTGCACTGACAACAGACACGCCCATCTCAACATACATCTAACACAAGGAGAGAAAAACCACAACGATCATCTCCCCATAATTGCCACACTATCAACAACCCAATTATGGTTCCTACATATCCAAGAGAAAGCTACAAAAATGCTGACTGGAACTCCTTTAAAGAAGCCCTCTCCCACACCTCCAAGGACGCCTAACATCAGACATAGACACCAGTCTAGAATCCTGGTATGATGATATAAACATGGCAAGGCTAACACACATTCCAAAAGTAACACACAGAACCATACCCAGCACAAACAAAATGACATCTCCCCTCATCATCAACACAATACACTAACATCCACAACCTCGCACAGACCCGAGGATGGGACCCCAAGAACTCAGAACAAGGTACAGACAAATACAACACAACTAACACAATGCGAACAAAGAACTACAAGCAGAAACCTGGACACGCCTTGTGAATGAACTCTGCCAAAATCACAAAGACCCAAAACAATTCGGTTGGCATACAAAAAACTTATGGGCACAAACAAACAACTGTACCCACATCTACAATGAACAAAATGAAAAGATTGACACTACACAAGAAAAGGAAACACTTCACAGAAGTTCTGGCAAAGAAACTTCCAAATCACAGACGACGAAAATGAACTGTTTGACACAGACACAGAAAACGAAGTGCAGGAGCACTAGAACAGGCACAACACCTCCTACAACCCAATAATCTATTAACTTCAACACGGTTGACAGCACAACCATCTTCAACACACCAATCACACCGAGAGAAGTCGCGGAGATTATACACATACCAGAAAACAAAACACCTGGACCTAGCAGAATAAATAAAACAAATTTTCCAACACCTCCCCCTAACATGATACATAGACTCTGCCACATATTTAATGCTTCCTTGGCTACAGGACTCTTTCGTCATTGTTCAAGAAAGCAACACTATCACTCATTCCCAAACCAAACAAATCAATCCACCATGTCACCAAATACAGACCGATCTCCTTGCTCGAAATCCCTGGGAAAATACTTGAACGCATCATAACTGACAGACTCAACACACACCTAGAAAAAACAACATCCACAAGCCCGCCAATACGGGTTCAGAGCACACAGGGGCACAGAAAGCGCTATTGCACTTGCCTATGAGGAAATAGCCCTTGGCCTCGCCAACAAAAAACAAACAAACATCATTCTCAGGGACGTCAGCAAGGCATTCGACAAAGTATGGCCGAGGACTCAAACAAAATCATAAACCTACAATTACCACATAACTTCACTCACCTACTCTGCAACTTCCTCAACAACAGAACAGCAAACATCCGCCTTGAAAATTACCTTGGACCCCCCACCCCCTCAGGAGTGGGGGACCCCAAGGAGCATCTATCACCACACTATCGTCCTATACACAGCCGACCTACCACTCCCAGCACCATTCAGCAACCATATATCATATGCAGATGACATCACCCAAATCATCACACACCCCAGCAAATCAAAACCCCATCATGAAACGTTTCCACAGAGACGCCCATCAGAAACATAAGCACATTTGAAAGGAAATGGAAAATACAAACAAACACACAAAATTCACAATCCTTCCAATTGCCAGACTCAACCCCCCAAACAAAACAAATACATGACACAGAGATCCCCTATGGCAATTCAGGGAAAAATACTCGGTCTCTCCCTCAATAGATGGGGGATAACACCACACACAAAAAAACGCATAACCCAGGCAAACCCCAACGCTCGCCAAACTACACCCATTCTCACAGTGCACAACACAAACAAAACTAAAACTCTACAAAACTGTAGTCGACCCTTACTGGAATACACCCCAGTACCCCTACACACCATATCAAAAACCCAACAACTGAACATGCAGTCGTCCAAAACAAAGCTCTGCGCTGGGCTGAAAACATTCATAACCCCATCCATAACACCTCCGAGCACAGAAGACATGGGGGAGACTCCAACATGCAGGAGACCCACTCTACACAAATATACTTGAAACACACAAACACAAACACTAATCACCCCAGTGGCCTCATAGCCTACTCACGCTCTCACACCACCTACCCGCCCACTCTACACCCCCCAATCATTAAAAAAAAAAAAAAAAAAAAAAAAAAAAAAAAAAAAAAAAAAGGATATCTCTCATCCTCCAGGAGACCTGCCGCCGCAGGCATTGTTCTTCACAGTGCTTGGGCGACTGATCGCTGCAAGAGGGTAAAAAAAAAAAAAAAAAAAAAAAAAAAAAAAAAAAAAAA
>NW_023661904.1:7500-15000 GCF_015228065.2 Penaeus monodon | reverse complement strand
TTAACATTTATTTATTTATTTTTTTGGCTAGGAGAAGGAAAAGGTAATCTACAGCTTGCGTTTTATTTGTAGAAGAAAGTTGTTTGTGTCGGGCTCATTTCTCCGACCATGTGCGGACTCGGAGCTTTTTCACGGGGCTCGGGAAGAAATACATTTTTGATAAGGTTTTTAAAACCAGCCAACGGGGGAAATTTACGAAACGAAGAACGCAAAGAACAGGTTAAGGGAAAAGGATTTACGTTATTAGTTGAGTGGCTAATTCTTAGCTTCATCTGCAGAAAGCGAATAAGCCTATTTTTCTTCTCTTACTCTGACTTCACTCTTACTCAATGCGGACACGAACGTTAACGTCCATGTAGCCCAGTCATCTAGCACCCAATAAAAATGAAACGAAAGCAATAAAAAAAATCTATAGGAAGAAACCAAAACACAAGGATATGAGGGAAAAGACGGGAAAACGGAAAGAGGTAAGAGTGAGAAAAAGAAGGAGACAGAGGATGGAGTGCGGGGAAGGAGAAAGAGGGGTAACGGAGAGGAGAGGGGAGCTCACGACCTCCCCCGTCGGCAGTTAGCGCCAGAGCCCGCTGTGCGAACGAAAGTAAACCTCCCCTCCCTGCCCTCCCCTCTCGACCACCCTTTGACAGAAGGAACTCTTTGATTCGTCTATAAAAAATAGGGGGGAGAGATAAGGGGGGAGGGGGAAGGGGGAGGAGGTCGGAAGGTCCCGTTTGATTCACAGTTACATATTAATTGAACTTGGTCCGTTATCGTAGCATACCTTGAGGGTTTAGAGAGCGCTGATTGAGTGAAACATGACACAGAAGCTTGGATAATTTACATTTTCACGTTTCGTTTGTTCATGTCGTTTGTGTGGTCGTGTTGCCTGTCTCCCGGTATGTGTGGGTGTGTCGGTGAGAGAGACGCGAGAGAGACGTGAGAGATGACGAGGAGAGAGCAGATGAGACCGAGATGACGAATAGAAGCGAGAGAGTATGATAGGATGGATGTCGATGACCAGAGATGCTCGAGAGCGAGGACGAGGATCGATAAATGAGGAGACAGAGGAGAGGCCATCCGGAAGAGAGAAAGAGTTGAGAGAGTGCGGGAACCACGAGAGACAGGAGAATTGACGACGAGACCGACACGGACGACGAGGAGAGAGTGAGGATTGACCGAGACGATTCGTGAGAGAGGAGTAGAAAAGAGAGAGAGTGGAGAGGGAGATGGAGAGGTGAGAATGGAGAGAGATAAACTAGACAGAAGAGCATATGATAGAGAGATAATTAGATAAGATAGTAGATAGATAAGGATAGAAGAAGATAAATAAATAAATAAAATATATATAATATATATTATATATATATATATATATATATATATATATATATATATATATCTATATATTATATAGGAGAGAGAGAGAGAGGGAGAGAGACGAGAGAAAGAGAGGGGGAGACTCGAGAGAGACGAAGACAACGAGAGACAACGGATGGATAACTTCCAATTGCCGTTTTTTTGCCTTATTGTTCTCTCTCGACCTTGTTACCAGTATATTAGAAATGCTTTCCCCTCTTTTTTTATCCCCTCCCGGCGAGGTCACGGAGAGAAATGGGTACTATCCATGCCCATTGACGAAGGAATCATCTTCAGAAAAATATAAAAAGAGAGAGTGAGTTAGACAGATAGAACTAAGATATATGCTTAATAATGAGGAGATGAGAGAAATGAGGGAGAGAGAAGAGAGGAGAGAGAGAAAAGAGAGAGAGAGAGAGGGGAAGAAAGGAGAAGGGAAGGAAAGGAGAAGAAGAAAAGAACGGGGGGAGAGAAGGAAGGGGGCAGGAAAGCGGAGGAGAGGGGAGAGGAGAAAACGACGAATGGGGAGAAGGAGCCAGAGGACCAAGAGAGAGCGGGAAGAAGAGAGAAAACGACGATTGAGCACGAGAGATAATAAGAGAGAGAGGATCAGAAGATTTGGAGAGAGAGATAGCTGATCTGAGAGCCGGAGAGACAGGAGAAGAGATGAAAGGATGAGGAAGGAGAGGATTGACTCGATGAGTAGGAATCGAACCGACTATGTGAGGACAGGAAGAGAAGACTGGAGAACGAGGGAGAAGAGACAGAGAGAAGATGAGACGTACGGACAAAGGTTGAAGTCTGAGATACAGCAGATGAATTGAAGTTTGACTGCCAGAGTTTATGTTTTATTTGCTGAGATTGATTTATTGAGAGGTATCGAGGACAGAGAGCGATCAGACGAGGAAGTTTTTCTTGGATGGGTTGTGTGTTTTTCTTTGCAAGGTTTGTTTTAGACTGAGCAGAGAGACGAGATTGTAGAGCCGGAAGAGAAGAGAGAAGCGGAGAGAATCAGTCGGAGAACGAAGAGATGAAGAGCGCGAGGAGAGGTGAGGAGTGCTGGAGAGAGACGATTTGATCGCGAGGGAGATATGGGAGCCGAGATGTGAAGAAGAGATGAGAGAGACGAGAGAGAGAGAGAGAGAGAGATCGGGAGAGGAATAAGAAGGTGAGAGAGCGAAGAGAGGAGTCGGGATGGAGCCGGAGCGACGGCGCAGAGAGGGATGAGAGAGAGATGAGGAAGAGTGAGAGGAGGGGCGGGAGAGGAGAGACGGAGGGACTAGAGAGAGAAGAGGAAGAAGCGAGCGAGACTGGAGATGAGAGATGGGGAGCGGGCGAGGAGATGGAAAGGACAGAGAGCGAGGGCGAGATGAGGGGACTGACGATGAGAGGAACCGACTAGTTCGAAACTGGATAGAGAGAGAGGAAGAGAGAGAGAGAGGGAAAGGGGGTTTGGGAGCGATGAGAGACGCAGATAAATGGATGATCAGAGAGGTAAACAACTAAAAATGCGGTCAAATATGTTATTAAACTCGCGCACATCATTTTCATGTAAATTATGAAGCGAAACATCATCATCATTCACGTGTTATACTGAGTACTTGTTTCGATCAGCATTACTTTAACAAAGCCTCATTCAATAAGTTCATTTGTTATAGACAGTTCCATAGCATAATACTGAAGTGTGCATTTGCAGTATTGTTCTCACCGCAATCGTGTTGATCAGACTGTTCTGTGTAATCTGTGGAAAATATGAATGTGAATTAATCATCAGTTGAAAAAAATTAGCCTATAAAATTTCAAACGCGTAATCAATAGCCATTAAATTATATAATATAACACGTTTAATAGTATATATATATATATATATATATTATATATATTAATATATATATATCTAGTATATATATATATATACAACACATATATATATATATATATATATATAATGATATATATATATATATATATAATATATATATATATATATATATATATATATGTATATAATGTGTGTGTGTGTGTGTGCAGTGGTGTGTGGCCTGGTGTGTGAGTGTGTGTGTGTGTGTGTGTAGTGCGTGTGTGTGTGTTGTGTGTGTGTGTGTTCCGGCTCATTGTTATTTTCGGAATATTCATCTCAACTATTAGCAACAAGCTACAGCTTTTTATCCTTGTCTCATATCTAAACACCAGGATATGAATCTCTTTACAACGTCTGCTAATTATATTTGCCCTTTTGAAGGATACTCGCATTAGCAATTGCTGATTTGCCGCTGCGCGCGCCTCTCTAGCAAGTGCACAGGATCTGATGCGATTTATGTAATACAGTTATTATTATCATGTGTCACAAGGCGTGATTTGGATTCATAAATCGTTCCTAATGTCTTTTGCCTGGTGTTGCCAGAGTGGAGCTCCTTTCTCGTCTTACCATTTCCTTAATGAATATGTCGCGAAAATGTCAGTAGATAGCGAACTTATCTAAACGAAGGAGAAGAGAAAAAATACGTAGAAGAAATGGAGGAAAGGAGAAATACATCGAAGGAGGAAAAATATTTCTATTACTCAGTAAGCGGACCTTCTGTGATTTTTCCGGCGCACCTCCGTGAAAATTTGATAAATGAAGGGGGGGCAGGTAGAGAAAGGGGAGAAGAAGAAGAAAAGGGAATAGGAAGATAGAGAGGGATATATATATATATAAATATATATATCCCTCTCTCTTCTTCCTATTCCCTTTCTATCCTCTTCTCCTTTCTCTACCTCCTCTCATTTTATCAATTTTTCACGAGGGCGCCGGAAAAATCACAGAAGGTCCGCTATCTGAGGAAGAAAAAATTTTCCTCCTCTCGGATGTATTTCTCCTTTCCTCCATTTTCTTCTAAGTATTTTTCTCTTCTCCTTCGTTTAGATAAGTATCGCCTATCTATGACATTTTCAGGCCGACATATTCATTAAAGGAAATGGTAAGACGAGAAAGGAAAGCGAGCTCCACCATCGTATGGAACAACACACAGGCAAAAAAGAGCATTAGGACTATTATGAATCCAAATCACGCCTTACGGAATGAACAATGATAATAATAACGGTCATTACATAAATCGCATCAGCATCAGGTAAACTTGCCTAGAGAGCGCGGCTCGGCAGCGGCGGCAGCGGAAAATCAAGCAATTGATAAAATGACGAGACTTCAAAAGGGCAAAATATAATTAAAGAGTGTTGTAAAGAGATTCATACCTGTGTTTAGCTAATGAGACAAAGGAAAATAAAAACCTGTAAGTGGTTGCAGAGTTGAGAGAATATTCACGAAAAAATAACAAGAGACCGGAACACACACACACACACACACACACACGCACACACACACACACACACACAGCACACGAACACTTACACAAACCCGAACACACAAGCACACACACAACAAAACATATAGTATGACATATATAGATATGAGATATATATATATATATATTATATATCATATACTATTATATATAGATAAAATATATATATATATATGCTTTTTGGTGTATATATCATAATATATAGATATATATATATAGATTATATATATATATAATATATAGTATATATAGAATATAAACGTGTATTTATATAATTTAATGCCGGGCTATTGATACGCGTTGAAATTGTATAGCCTTCAATCTTTCACGATGATTAATTACTTCATATTTCCCAGATAACACGACAGTCTGATCAACGATTCGGTGAGAACAAATACTGCCAAATGCACACGCCAGTATTTATGCTATGGAATGTCTAATAACAAATGAACTTTTGATGAGGCTTTGTTAAGTAATCGCTGAATCGAACACAAGTACTCAGTATACACCGTGAATGGATATGATGTTACGCTCATAATTACCTGAAAATGAATGTGCGCGAGTTTAACATATTTAGACCATTTTTAGGTTTATCTCTCTGATCAATCCATTATACTGCGTCTCTCATCGCCCCACCCCCTACTCTCTCTCCTCTCTCTCAATCTCTCTCTCTCTCTCCTCTGCTACTTCTCTCTCTCTCTCTTCTCCTCCCTCTCTCTCTCTCTCTCTCTCTATCTCTCTTCTTCTCTCTACTCTATCTTTCTCTCTCTCTCTCTCTCTTTCTACTCTCTCTCTCAATTATAAGCATCATATCTATTCTATCTGTATAACTCACTCTCTCCTCCCCTCCTTTTTTTAATATTTTTCGAAGATGATTCCTTCTCAATGGCAGAGAGATAGTTACCCATATCTCCCCGTGACCGCCGGGAGGAGAAGGCGGCCGGGGCCTGGCGGTGAGGACGAAAAAAGAGAGGGGGACAAAAAGAAAAAAAAAAAAGAAAAAAAACAAAAGAAAAAAAAAAAAAAAGAAAAAAAAAAAAGTGAAAAAAAAAAAAAGAGAGGAGAAGAGAAAGGAAAAAAAAAAAAAAAAAAAAGAAAAAAAAAAAGGATAAAAAGAGGGAGAAGGGGGGAAGGAAGCGAGGGAGGGGGGAGGGGGAAACAGAGGGGAGGGGGGCGGGGAAGAGAAGGCAGGGAAAAAAGAGAAAAGAAAAAAGAGAAGACAAAAAAAGAGGGGGGACAGGAGGGGGGGGGATAGAAAGGGAGGGGAAAGCATTTCTAATATATTACTGGTTGTTTTACGTTACGGTAAAAAAGGTCTGAAGCGAAAGAGAGAAATCGAATGAGGAAAAAAGAGCGAAACGAGTTCGAGAGAACAATAACTAAGGCCAACAAAAACGCATTGTTGAAAGTATCCTTTCTCTTCTCTATCTCTCTATATCTCTCGCTCTATTCTATATATATATATATATATATAGATATATAATATATATATATATATATATATAAATATATATATATAATATATTTATTATTTAGTTATCTATTCTGTCGTATTTCTACTCTATTATCTAGCTAATCTTCTAATTATCTATCTATCTATCTCTGTTCTGTTGTTCTATCTCTCTCATCTCCTCTCTTCTCTCTCTCTCTCTCTCTCTATCTCCTCTTCTCACTCTCTCCTCTCTCTCTCTACTCTCACACACACCACACACACCACACAACACACACACAAACGGAAAAGGTAAAGTATCCAAGCTGCCAGTTAAGGTATTCACTCATGCCCTCTCAAGGTATGCTACGATTAACGAGACCAAGTTTCAATTATAGTAAAAATCCAACGACCTTCCCCCCTCCCCCCTTTCTCTCCCTCTTATTTTGATAGACGAATAAAAGAGTTCCTTTCGTCAAAGGGGGGTGACGCGGCGGAATGAGGCAGGGCGAGGGGAGGGGATTTTACTTGCACGCCCGGGGCTCCTGGCGCTAACTGCCGACGGGGGAGTCGTGAGCTTCCCCTTCCCTCATTACCCTCTTTCTCCTTCCCCGCATCACTCTGTTCCTTCTTATTCTCTCTTCCGTTTTCGTCTTTTCTCATCCTGTGTTTTTGTTCTTCCATAGATTTTTTTATGCTCGTCATTTTATGGGGATGCAGATGACTTGGGCTACATGAGAGCGTACGTTCGTAGTCCGTTGAGTAAGGATGAATGTCAGAGTAAGAGAGAAAAATAGGCTTTTAGCTTCCTGCAGAAGTGAACAAGAATTAGCAGCTCAACTAACGTAATTCCTCTTTTCCTACTGTTCTTGCTTTCTTCAGTTCGTAAATTCCCAGTGGCGTCGTGGCTTTTTAAACCTTTACAAAAATGTATGTCTTCCAGAGCCCCGTGAAAAGCTCAGACGTCCGCAATGGGTCGTTAGAATGAGCCGACACAAACACTTCTTACTTACAAATTAAAACGAAAGCTGAGATAACTTTTCCTTCCTCTAGCCAAAAAAATAAATACATAAATGTAATAATAATGATAAAATAAATGTAATAAAAAAATTAACAAACAAGACAAATCCGTTCTCTTTCTGGCAACAACTTTTTTGTATCGATATAAACAATTCACATCGAGAGTCCTAGCATGAGTCATCACGCAGAGGAAAATAGCAAAAAAACGAAAAAAAGCGCTACAGTGTTAAGTCTCTGTCGAGCGGACCCGAGAGAGCGACAGAGTTGAGAGCGGGAGAGAAGAGAGAGGGATGAGGATGGAGGACGAGCCGTCACGTACGGCCCGCCGGCTCTGGAGCTTGGGGCAATGACACCACG